>NC_053026.1:458531143-458644247 GCF_003073215.2 Triticum urartu | reverse complement strand
TTACCGGTCTAGTTATCGATTGCCTAGGGACAAATAACCTTCTTGTTGACAAAAGCTCTTTACTAAAACTAATTTAGTTGTGTCTTTATCTAAACAGCCCTTAGCTTTTATTTTCGTGTTCTTTACTTTCTTGCAAGCTTACCCAAAAACACCTACAAAGTACTTCTAGTTTCATACTTGTTCTAGGTAAAGCAAACGTCAAGCGTATGCAGAGTTGTATCGGTGGTCGATAGAACTTGAGGGAATATTTGTTCTACCTTTAGCTCCTCGTTGGGTTCGACACTCTTACTTATCGTAAGAGGCTACAATTGATCCCCTATACTTGTGGGTTATCAAGCTACCGCACTGAACAGATCACTGGCTCCAGGAGTTCACGTGGGAAGCTGGCTGGTGGAGTTGGGCGCTGGAGTTGAGGATTTTGTGGCTGTGGGCAACTATCGAACACGCCCTTAGTAGATGATGCATGCATGTGTCGTATGATGTTTTGTGTGTGTGTGGGCACGCGCGCGCATGCGTGCATGCGTGCGTGCCCGTTTGTTGACATTGTACTTGATGTTTAAAAAACCACTATAAAACTAGGACTTCTCACTGGGCTAAAATTACACATTTAGAAACTAACACAAACATAAAAAGAATCTCAAACATTTTACAGTTAGCAACCCATAACTGAGATTCCCTTTAGCTACCTAATGGATAATGTCCCAATAATTTGTTGGATGCCGCGGTTGTGAATCTTCAAGTATCACATGTGCGTACAAACTTTTAAAGAACATGGAAACTCAAAATTGAAACTTTCAGTCTCAAATGTTAGCTACCAAACGTTCGACCCCCGCATATAAAATGATATAGGTTGCCGAATAGGAGAGTGGATGAAAGAGCAGCTAGAGAAAGGAAAATGACAAGGAGAAGGAGGAATATGAGGAAGAAGGAGGCAGAGATAAATTCTATTACTCGGCTTGTGCGGATGACCAATGTCCAAAAGATATTGCTGCGACTGTTTATTCTCTCCCTAAAAGGAAAACTAGTCTATTAAACCAGCTCTAATGAAAATGTGTGGATTTCACAAACCAACACTCACACAACACTTCTTGTTGTGCACATCCAGGAATCGTTGCAGCCTTGGACTTACACTTCTCATGTGCACCTAGACCTCGGGACTTGAAAACCCGTTTAGTGGAAGTTCTCATTGATTGGCCAATGCCCGACGGTGCCAACTTTTTAGACGTTCTTCTAAGGGGTGGGGAGAAGCCGACACAACCATACTTACGATTATCATCATTTGGAGTGCCAAGGTCTGTCCGAAATATGGGTTTGCTTGTTAGGTATTAATGTGCCTGAGTCAGCGACACATGCTCTTTCAGTGTAGTTAGGCCACTTGAACCTAGTACATGGTGAAGGAACGACTCAGGATACAATATGTTTATCCTATCTATTGCTTGAAAAGGGGTCATATGTGTGAAATATTGTTGTTTGCTAGTGGCCCATGATCGACCAAGCTGGAAAATAACCACAACATCGTTGTTCATGCTAGTATCAGGGGAAATACAGAACGAGCATAGGGTATTTCCAAACATCCATAATCTTCGAGTGCATTAAGGTTTAGGCACCCAATTGGGTGATTGCGGGACTAAACAATAAAGTCTTTCGTTGACTCGAGAGTATCTTCTATTTCGGTTGACTGTTGGACCAATAGTTCTGTAACTTAAACTCTACCTTATGTGTCGAAATGAGTCAAGGATTTGTATATATTAAATTTCCCCATAACTAGGATTGAAGGGGGGGGTGAGGGAAATAAAAATTCACAACGAGAAAGAACAAACTGAGTGGGGGAGAAAGGGGTAGAGGTGGCATTCCTAGACTTAGCATGACGATGTGTATATGAATTTTGAAATTCATTGAAGGAGATTAGAGAGACATTAGGAAGAGGGGTTTGTGGAGTGAAGTGACAAAAGGAAGGTGATTGGGGGTTTGAAGTTGCAGGGGGAGGTAAGTGGGAGAAGTGACAAGAGTCTAGGGATCTAGATTGCTTCTCGTCTTCCTTGGTTGCTATCTTTTCTTTTTTGAAAAATGAGGCAAAAGCTTCGCCTCATCATATTAATTAAGACGAGTTTTACAACTATTTACACATAGGCCTACTCTCGCGGCATGATCAAACTCAACCGCCTCACTCCCGCCAGACTCCACATATTGGCTACCTCTTTGATCTTCTGAGTGATGATACTCGGCATCGTAGAAGTGCTTTTAAGACTCTCGCATTCCCCTCATAATAAATTTCTCAATATACAAGCATCACAAAGGATGTGATCCCTTTCCTAATGGAACTGATGACTTTTATCACAAAACTCCGCCACTCAATGATCAAATTGAAATGGCACCAAGCGTCGGTGTGAACATTGATGAGGACGAACGAAGCTTTAGTCTCATGCCAGATGCGTCAAGAAAATCCACTGTTGAAAAAAAGATATGCAGCGAACTCTTGCTCCCTTTTGCATAGCTGGCACAAGCGCCACCAATGTCTCTGGAACCAGCCAGCCGGTCCTCCATACGCAGTCCTAAAGAATATGCTAGGCAAAGAATCTATGCTTCGACGGCATTCAAAATTTCCAAATAATCAGGTTTAAAATTGAAATACTCATGGTGTCCAGCTGCACCAAGTAAGCCGACTTCGTCGAGTAGTCACCCGAGTCAGTCTTGTTCCACAGGATGGCATCCAAAGTGTCGTCATTGACATTAACATCTTGTAGACTGGCCAAAATCACCGTTTTGACCTTTTCAGCAATCTTTGTTACAAAATGAATTCGATATAAAAGTATTTCATGATCTGACCTTTTAGCAACACCACAGCTCGTGACGTTTCTTTTCTATATAGAAACGCCAAGGTGTCTCGCGCTTCAGCTCCACATCCAAACGTCAAGCTGGCTAGCGTTTTAGCTCCATATAGAAACGCCAGACATGTCGGCGTTGCTGGCCGGGCCCAAACGCCAAAGCTCATGGCGTTTCTAGCTGACTACAATTCCTCACAACTCCTAGCATCCATGCCAGGCCATGACCACCTTCCCAAGCTCCGTCCTAAGCTCGTCCCATCCGAAATATGAGCATGCAAAGCTAGCACAAAATTCTAATTGATGCACGCGCTCCTGGCCGCATGAATGTTAGGCTAGACATAGCTAGCTTAGATACGTATACTTACATATCTGCGTATTTGTATATCGGAAAGCTCACAGTTGTGTATACCTAGATACCCGTTTGTATGCATATATTATAACATACGTATTCGAGTACTTGCGGCTGCCCGGCAAGCGCGTACGTATACATACACAAATATACATTTGCTTAACTACTCAACCATGCCTAATATGAATTGATTGATACGGATTTGAACTGGATATGCACATAAGAATACGTCCAGAGCTGCGAGTCGAGGCTGAGCGACCGTTTGAACCACGGGTGGCTCGAGAGCTCGGCCACGATGAGGCGCGTGGCTGGGTTGGGATGAAGCAGGCGGTTCACGAGGCGCCGTGTCGGATGGGACACCACTCCGAGAACGTGTACTCGCGGCGGTGCACCTTCCTGCACATCTCGACGATGTTGGAGTCGTCGAACGGCAGGCGGCCGACGAGTAGGACGTAGAGGATGACGCCGCAGGAGCAGGCGTCGGCCTTAACACCATCGTAGCCCTTGCGGCGGAGCACCTTGGGGGCGGCGAAGGTGGGCGTCCCACAGGTGGTGTGCAGGCGGCCGTCGTCGCGGTGGGACTCCGGTAGCGCCGCGAGGCCGAAGTCGCAGACCTTGAGGTTGTCGTCGGTGTCGAGGAGGACGTTTCGCTGCTTGACGCCGCGGTGGGTGACGCCGCGCACGTGGCGATAGATGGTCGTGGAGACGAGCTGGAGGAAGACGCGGCGCGCGGCATGCTCGGGGAAGGCTGGCGGGAGTTTAGCTAGAAACGCCATGAGCATTGGTGTTTGGGCCCGGCCAGCAACGCCGATTGCTTGGCGTTTCCATATGGAGCTAAAACGCTAGTTAGCTTGGCGTTTGAATGTGGAGCTGAGGCGCGAGCTACCTCGCCGTTTTTATATGGAGAAAAAACGTCACGGGCTGTGGCGTTGCTAAAAGGGTCAGATCATGAAATACTTTCATGTCGAGTTTATTTTGTGACAAAGATTGCTGAAAAGGTCAAAATAGTGATTTCGACCTCGTAGACTCAACCAAAGATTGTATAAATCAGCTATGTGGTGGACCGAGAGCCTGAACTTAAATTGATGTTCCTGGTCCATTTTCCAGTAGAAAGGGCACTAGAGGTTCTTCTTGCACATGGAGATGGCGAAAATAAACAGCACGATATCCTTCGGCTTTCTTCCCCCAAGCCAAGGCCAAAGCAAAACTTTTACAATTTCACCATTGTCCGGAGCTATGGCAGTCAGCTCGTGGAAGACGAAATTACTAATTAAGCAGTACTCGTTGTAAAGAACACTCCACTTTCTCAGATTGTGACAAGTGGTGTACATGTAGCGCGTCACTTGTCGCAACCTGGGAGTTTTCTCTTTTTCCGTAGAACCGTTTATTCAAAATATTTTATTTTTTAAACCGTGCGTCCAAATCTCGAACCGTTTTCATCATTGGATTCTTCGCGTTGAGATCTTCAAAACTAGATCTCATGTTGATAGGTTTTAACAAACTTTTTTTTATGAAAAAACCGGACGAAAAAACCAAACCGGAAGCATGATTTTTTTTCTTTCCGAAAGAGGCACGCCCGTACCTCTCGTGAAATCACACCCGTGCCTCTTGTGAAAGCAAAACCGTGACTCTCGTGGAAGGAAAAAAAACCAAAAAACACGTTTTTTTTCGTTTCCGAGAGGCACGACCGTGCCTCTCGCGAAAGCACAACCGTGACTCGCGAAAGAAAAAAAACAAAAAACGCGTATTTTTTCCCTTTCTAAGAGGTACGGCCGTTACTCTCACGAAAGCACAACCGTGCCTCTCGCGGAAGGAAAACCGTGACTCGCGCGAAAGAAAAAAAACAGAAAACACGTTTTGTTTTTCCCTTTCCGAGAGGCACGGCCGTGACTCTCGCGAAAGCACAACCGTGCCTCTCGCGGAAGCAAAAACCGTGACTCGCGAAAGAAAAAAAAATAGAAAACGCGTTTTTTTCGTTTCCGATAGGCACGGCCATGACTCTCGCTAAAGCACAACCGTGCCTCTTGCAAAAAAAACCGTGACTTACGAAAGAAAAAAACTGTTTTTTTCGTGCAAAAAAATTGATTTTTTTTATCGAAAAGCTAAAAAAGACCGAGAGAAAACCAAAACGTAAAAAAAAACTAGAAAAAAACCGTTTAAAAAGCCAAAAACGCGTGCAAAAATAAAATAAAATAAAATCCGGAGGGAACATCCAAAGCGCGACACGTGGCGAATGGCTGAGAGCACGTCAAGTGACGCTGATCGTTGCGAGATTCCCAAAGAAGCGCTCGTTAACTAGTTGTTCCCGAAGACCGTAGAAGAGGTCCGTGTTAACATCATCACGTTGGTGGCCCAAAACCACCCATGCCGGGCCATAAGAAGACCCACTTGACATGGAAGTGAAGGGGCGACGATGAACTGAAAACTTTAGAAGAAGGAAAGGAAGAATGTGCATATGAAATTGATGCATCTTGTACATTTGTACAACAGTATATATGCTGTGTATATATACACTGATCTCCACCTCAGCTTGGGGGATCGAGCGCCGACTGAATCAAGTAACTAGACTAACCCACGCACAAAACTTTACTAATTAACCGTTTGCAGAAATCAGCAGGGGACTCAATCATCGGCCTCCAAAATGGAGCTTAACCTTTGCACGCCTGCCGGACGACTCGTGCCGCTTCCGTTGGAACCACCGGCTCGCGTCCTCGTCTTCCCCACCGTCTCACCACCGCCGTGCACCGTCTTGAGCGCATCGCTTTTTCCATACGCGTGGCGACTCCATCCACCGTCCTCTGTTCCGGTGCCCTCGTCGTCAGCGAGGACGAGCGGCGCCACCCGAGCCGCCTTCCGCCCCTTGCCGCTGGCGACGGCGAGCGCGGAGCTGGCCTTGACGGCGAGGGCGGCCATCTCCTGCCCGGAGAGCGGCCGGCGGAGCATGGACATGGGCAGAGCGAAGTAGAGCCACCCGGGCTGCAGCGCCTCCTCGGCCGCCAGCGCGCGGGCGGGCGCGTCGAAGCGGAGCTCGTCGGCGCTGCACAGGAAGGTCGGCGCGCGGGCGGCGTCCCCCAGTGCCTCGCCCGCCGTGACGGACGCCGCGAACTGCGCCAAGGAGCCGTCTAGGCCGACCACCTTCGCCGTGGCCACCGCCCGCCCGGACCTGGCCTCCACCGACGCCGTCGAGCGCGAGACGCACGAGCCCATCTCTCTTCTCTTCCGGTCTTCCCCTGCGAGGCTGCGACGACGGGCGATGTCTACGTGTGCGCTTCACCTGTCGGCGTGTTACCTAGTCTGTCTGTCTGTCTGAGAAAGTGGATTGGATTGGTGATCTACCCGGTGGTATGGACTCTGGATACCGGCGGAACGATGGAGCTGCTATATATACGGGGCCAGGAGTAGAGCGCGCGTTGGTGCGGTGACGCATGCCAATTCGTCATCGATCAATGCGGCCGTGCTGTCAGTGTCAACGGGGTCAGGGAGAGCACTTGCTGTAGCGCTGCACTTTGTCCGCTTCAGACCGGTCAAAGCACGCAATCAGTGAGGAGGGAGAGAGGGATCTTGGGGTTTGGAGCTCGAGGGGGCACTATTTTGGGGCCATGGAGGTCGTTAATGTGTTCTTTAGTTGGAAAGCGACTTGGAATGCATGCATACATCGTCATGGCTCGCGGCAGCTGATCGGGACGGGGAGAATATCACATGATACCATGATACCAGTTTCAAAAATCTAATTTTAGATGTGTCAAAAAACTTCAAAAACAATTGTGAATGTTCATCACATATATGTCTACCTCCCCTAAAAAAAATTAGATCAAAACGTGAAATACACAAAGAGAAACAAAAAAGAGAAATCCAACATAAACAGTGTCAATAAAGACAAAAGGATGAATAGTGACAAAAACAACACTATTCACAACTACATTTGTCTTTTTTTGTTTCTCTTTGTGTATTTCACATTTTGATCTGAATTTTTTAGGGGAGGTAGACATATATGTGATGAACATTCATAATTTTTTTGGAAATTTTTTGACACATCTAAAATTGGATTTTTGAAACGGGTATCATGGTATCATTTAAATGATGGTATCATGTGATATTCTCTCGATCACGACGTTCAGAAGGCTAATTAACTTCCTCATGCACGTAGGGTCAGGTGGGGCGCTAGTTTAGTTGCCTCTCTTAACAGATGCATGTATGCAAACTTTCTAGTTTAAGCCAACGAGATCTCGCAAGTATGAACATAACAATATACTCCATGTGATATATAGTACTCCCTTCGTTCTTAAATATAAGCCTTTTTAAAAAATCCACTAGAAACTATATACGGATGTATATAGACACATATTAGAGTGTATATTCATTTATTTTGCTATGTATGTAGTCCATAATGAAATCTCTAAAAAGACGTATATTTAAAAACAGATGGGGGAATTGATTAAGCTTGCGATGTTGGCCCTCTAGCTCCTCAAAGGGACAAGATGCCTAGCTGCCGGATCGTGTGCATATTTTTGTACTCCCTCCGGTCCTTTTTACTCTGCACATTGGATTTGCCGAAAGTCAAACTTTGCTAAGTTTGACCAAATTTATATTAGAAATTATTAGCATCTATAATATCTAATAAATATAATATGAAAATATATTCCAAGATGAATCTAATGATATTGATGTTGTTATGTGAATGTTTATAATTTTTTATATAAACTTGGTCAAAGTTGGATGAGATTGATTTCGGACAAACCTAATATGCAAAGTAAAAAAAGACCGGAGGGAGTAGGTGCCAATATGACCATGCAAGTTTACTATATACGGGTTTGTTAACTCCCAGACGAATGAGGATTGGTTATCCCTCGGTCGACACCAAGCACCGTTAATTTGATGTTGAGATCCATGTCAAAAATTAATTATGGACATTAAAGCATACACTAAATTTAATAACACGGTCAAGATTTTTTTTAGATGTGTATGAACAAAATTGTGAAATCAACTGAGAGGGGTGGTTAATTCTCAATCGATTGGGAGCTAGTCACTCCCTACAATGTACTCCGTACGTTCCATAATGTAGTGTAAAAAAACGGCTTACATATGGGACGGATGAAGTATATGCTTTATCCATTCTTTTGAATAAAGCATCCAACGTAGTCAAAATTAACCTAAATGCTGTTTATGTGTGATCCCTTGAGTTAGTATTCGAAAGAAGTTTGCAATTGTGTAGTTTTTAGGCACACGACTTATATTTTTTAAGAGAAAGTAATGGTCAAAGTTAAATCTTGAGATTTGAAATGGGCGCACGCCTTATTCTAGGTGCCTGATTGCCACGTTCTTAAAAGGCTTTGCTAATTCTCAAGTGTCATGTATCAAAGCTCCCCTCCCCTCTGCCTATGAAGGATTGAAAGTATGAATCGACGTCTTAGGTGGATTATTTGGTCACGGATTGCAGCATCACGTGCAGTATGTGAATGCAGGCCGATCTGAGCATATATGATACGTGCGTACGTTGAAACAGGCCAGGTGCATGCAGCCGCGGACAACGACTGGTCGCTTTGTGCTTTCTAATGCAGGACCGACACGGATGCACTTGGTCGGGTTCCCGTGTAGCCTACCGCATACGATGGTCGACCTAGCTACCAACTCGGCAACTCCCGTCGTGCCCCATGGGCGCGGTCGCCGTGCCGCTCGTGGTTTATTACTCACTGCTCCTTCAGCCCGGGACCAGGACGGGGAGAGGACGGACGTACCGCGCAAGGCGTACGTCCTCACTTGAAGTAACAACCCTCACCGGTCCACCAGACAGTCAGCGTACTCGTATATCGTACGGTGTTGGACTTGGTATGCACCGATGGGTCAGGGGCGGAGCCAGGCTGGAGCTGGGCCCCGGGCCTGCTTCCTTACTACAGTGATATAGTGATTAAGAATACAAATTCTGCTACAGTCAACGAAGGTTGCTCGTGCCACGACCCCGGCCCAGGCCTGGGGTGTAGCTCCGCCACTGGATAGGGTGGCTGGCTGGGCATTAGGGCATCTACAAAGCTGATCTTTGAACCGACCGCAACCGTGCGAACCACAAGGGTCCGGATGTGCTTTGCCATTCAACCCAGTTCTGTATCGGTTCGCTCGACAGGTTGGATATCACTTTTCTTATAAACCTGGAACAAATCCAGGGATAGCTTTGCAGACGTCCGGACTGTTGTCACATAAGCGTCCGACAGCCCTGGCCCAAACAAACCCTCTTCCTCGTCCGGTCAACGCGACTATAGAGCGCCACTACCGCATTCATACCGACCCAGAGCGGACGCAACCTCTCACGTCGCTTCCGCACCGAAGTGTCGCGCCGGCCGAGAGTGCCACACGTGCTGCTTCCCGGTCCATGCGACTGCTCCGCGTTCAAATGACAGCCCGTCCGTCCGCCTACCTACATTAAACATGTGCGAATGCCCGGAACCTACTCCGGCGCCAACCGTTCTTCCGTCCGTCTGTCGCCCACCATTAACCACCTCATCAGTTGCCCTGTCATCCACCCGTTGTTTAAACTTCGGGCCCGGCCATAGCCGCATCCGACCTCCTCTGTTCTCTTTCTCTTCTAGGCACCACGCTCGTCAGGGCCTCATGAGCTCCAAAGCCGTTTCGGACAGCCTCTCGTCCGAGCAGAAGAAGGAGATCGCCACCATTACATCTAGCACGCAGGCTGACAAGCAGACGAAGGCCAGCGATGTGGATGCCCCAATAGAGGAGGCGGTCGACGACGAGTTGGCGCCACAATCCTCGCTGGCCTATGCCAGCGTCTCCATGGGTGAGGCCCATTCTTACTACACCGAGATGGTATTGGCAGAGCGAGAGGCTGCGTTCCGGCAGGCACAAGCCGGCCAGGAGTACAACCTCCGCCTCCTCAATGAGCACATGCGTGTGGAGGAGCAACTCGCCGTCGGCACGACCATCGCGCCGAACATGGATGTGGCCGATCAGGAGGCATTGCTCGACTACTATCGCCATGCCAGTGACATCTATCGCAACCGCTCACGATACCATCTCCATCAAGCGGAGTTAGAAGCCACCTTCAAGGAGATAAACGAGGCAGCCGATGAAGTGTACGTCAAGAGCGAGGATGAGGGCGACGTCGCCAGCTCCTCAACGGGTGCGCCCTGCTACCACGACCACGAAGTCGGCATGCTTGGGGGCGTCGCCGACAGCGAGGAAGAGTAGAACTTGGGAGGTCGCCGACGCTCGGGTCCCAAAGCCACCACTCTTCCCCTCTGATGTGGCCAATGGTGTTGTAGCTACTACGAAAGAGAGAAACGCCATGAAGGTGTCTGGTGTTGTGCCATATACTCAAAATATGGCGAGACACAGTAGCATGAGTACCAAGGAATTGAAGGCGCCAATGCATGCAAATGCAACTATACGGGAATCATCGAAGGAGGACATCAAGCCAAACTTCAGAACGCCACCGTGTAGTTATAACCTGGCTGGTGAAATTCTAATCGAGGTTCCAATTTGATCCTTTTTGCTAAGATTCCTTTAAAAAACAAATGGGCTTTATTCAACGGAAATAACAGATACATCGTTTGTGAGGAATGGTACAATCTCAAACATAGGCTCCTCAAACCAATCAATGGTCGAAGAAAATTTAGCCAACCTAGCAAGCTCGTGTGCAACCTTATTGGCTTCCCTATTACAATGTTCAAACCTAGAGGTAGGAAAATCACACGCCAAAAAATAGCAATCATCAAAGATTGCCGCCGCCGCTCCTGCTGACCGTCCGCCATTATTCATCGTTTCAATAACCTTCAAATTATCAGAATTAATAACTAGGCGATTGCAACCCGCACGTTGCGCTAATGAAAGACCGAATCTGAGAGCCCAAGCTTCCGCTGTTAGAGCATCGATGCAATGATCAATTTTCCAAGTACCCCCTGCAATAAACTTCCCTTTGTCGTTCCTCAGGACAGCCCCCGACGTACCTTTAAGAAGATCATGATCAAAAGAAGCGTCAACATTAAGTTTCACAAAACCCATTGGGGGACGAATCCAACCCCCTCTTTTCATAGAAGCCCTTGGATTGGAAGCAACAACATAATTAGTCGTAAGAGCTTGTATCCCCATTGAAATCTGTTTTGCATCTTGAATTCTCTCCTTGTGCACTAATTTACGTCTTTACCACCATAAATACCAAGACATAATGGCAATCATCTCCCGAGTATTCTGGAACCCCATAATAGATAAATCTTGGTCAGGCATGAGCAACAAAAACTCGAGGACCGCCTCTCCAGCACGATCAACTTCACAAGCTTGAACAATGATCTCGTCTAATCCAAGCCTTCTCCAGACCTCTTTTGCCTTCTGGCATTGAAACAACATATGCTTTGTGTCTTCTAAACCAGAAGCACAACAAGGGCATAAAGGTGAAACTTTCATGTGTCTATTAGCAAGCGTAACACGACATGGAAGAGTACCATGCAGCGTCCACCAAATAAAAAAATTCACCTTCGCTGGACAAGATAACTTCCAAATCTTACACCAAAGTGTATTAAAGTTTGTTCGACCCATTCCATTAGTACGACGAAGTTTCCTTCCATGTTGATAATCCCACTCAACAAAATATGCAGATCGAACAGAAGAAATCCCACTCTTAGTATGACTCCAGGCAACAAAATCTAACATATCAAAGTGAGGCAGAGGGATAGCAAGGACCCGCTGTAAATCAACATGCCACAAGGTCTGTCTGATGAGATCCTCATCCCACCTGTTCGAAGAGGGGTCAATGAGATCAGACGCTTTTGATAACAAATGTTGTCCCTTTGGAGTAATGACTTTCCTGTTAGCACAATTAGGGATCCAAGCATCTTCCCAAATGTCAATTTTCCGACCATTTTCAACACGCTAAATATAGCCATGTTTTAAGGTATTAACCCCCGCCATAATACTTTGCCATGTGAAGGATGATCCTTTTTTTAAATTTGCGTTCAATAAATCTCCATCAGGAAAATACTTAGCTCGTAAAATGATGGCACACAAGGAATCTGGGTTCTCAAGGAGATGCCAAGCTTGTTTAGCCAACATCGCCAAATTAAAACAATGAATGTCACGAAAGCCCATTCCACCTTGGCTTTTCGGGACACACATTTTCCACCAGCCATCCAATGCATCCTTCTCTGGTTATCGTCATCACCTCATCAAAAATGCGACATCTCGTCAGTTATTCCTTTACAATTTTTTTTAGGAATTTTAAAGACCAACATAGCATAAGTTGGGATAGCTTGAACAACAGACTTGAGAAGAACTTCCTTGCCACCAATGGATAAGAGTTTTTCTTTCCATCCGCTAATTCTCATAACAATGCGATCAATCAGATATTGGAAACAATCAGTCTTATCTAAACCCACATGCGCAGACAGGCCCAGATACTTATCATTGAGAGCTTCGATCATGATATTTAAAATTGAGCAAATTTGTTCTCTGATGTCCCCACTCGTATTTGGGCTAAAAAATATGCTAGATTTTTCAACGCTCACCATTTGTCCAGACGCAGTACAATATAAGTCCAAAATTGATTTAAGTGTCTCCTCATTTTGTTGATTAGCTTTTATGAGGATTAATGAGTCATCCGTAAAAAAAAGATTTGTGATAGTAAGGGCCTCTCTACAAACCTTGACTCCTAAAATATTTCCAATCTCCTCCGCATGCGCCAAGAGAGCAGTAAGGCCCTCCGTGCGTAATAAGAAAAAGGTAGGGAGATTCCTAGTTAGGTTGGGTTAGATCCCGCGTGATCTGTTTTTGCTGGGTGAGATCCTACGTGATCAATGTTGGCCGATTATTTTATTAGAAAAATGTCCTAATTAGTATGGTTGAGAGAGAGTCCTAATAATATATTGCTAGTACTAGTTTGGTCGGTTTGCATAGATAGAGTTTGTTAGCATCACGTTAGCTGATAGTTTTAGTCGGTTCACAATTTGAGCCTGCGTACTCCTTTAAGTACCGGCCGCTCCGGCCATGTAAGTGAGACGGGTTTTCATCGAGAGTTGAGAAAAATACAAGAAAAGTACCTGTGGGTACGCCAAATATCCGTTTTTGTTTGATGATATTTGACATACTAGTAAAAGAGTCCGTGCGTTACAACGGGAGAGAAAACATAACACACGCTTTTAATTCAATAACCATCACTCAAGACCACAAATAGGTCCAACTCCTTTATTTTTGCGAGGCATCGTCTTTGTGTTGCCGCTTATCCTCCTTCTCACCCTCGCCGGCGATGGCCTCGGTGTTCACACAAAAAAACAAAAAAAAACCTATGTTGAGTATGGTTAATCCTAAGGCGTCTCTCTCTCCCTCTCTCCTCCCTCTCCCTTTCTCTCTCTCCCTCGCTTTCTCTCACACTCGCGATGAGAAATCTGTTGTTTTCCCTGCGACATTTTTCAGAGGTATGCATGTGTAGTTATCGATATTTTCTTTTCCGTATATCGTTATAGTGGGGTGTTTATTTGCAATCCAGATCGCCGCCGGTATGAAAAAAAGGAATCTTGCGCTATAAATTATAAGTTTGCTTCCATAACAATATTTTAAAAATATTTAACAGGTAAAATTAACATCATATTTAGATTTCACACATTTTTCTAATAAAATTTCATATATAATATGTTAAAATCGAAGTTATGGTTTAAAAGATACATATAATTTAGAAAATCATTTGGTTTGACTCAAATATATTCCAAAATGATATTTAAAAATACTTAACAGGTAAAAATAATCTCATATTCATATTCTACATACTTTTCTAATCAAATTTCATATCTAACATGTTCAAATCGGAGTTACGGCTTAAAAGATATTGATGATTTTAAAAAACATTTGTTTGACTTAAATATGATCTGTGGATGAATTATCTAAAACATCAGGGGAGTTTTTGAAAAATGTAAAATAATGGTTCGGGTGTGACTTAAATCCGGACGGCGGGTTGATTTCAAAAAAAGACAGGGACTTTTGTGTAAAATACGAAAATAACGATTCATTTTAACTTAAAACAGGACTGCAGGTTGAATTCTCTAAAATAGAGGGACTTTTCTGAAAAATGCCATGACGGACTAAAGAAACCTAATTTGCTTTATTATTAGGTAAAGATTCAGGTGCTGCTACGTGTGGGAATTGATCTGTTTAATTCCGTACACCAGTTATATTCTTTGGTCTTCTTACTTATTGCTTGATCCGAAGACTTGATCTGCTACTTCATCATCTACGCTTGCTATTACGACTTCTGTTTCGTCCAGGAATTTTCAACTTCATTGGATACCGTGAAAGATCAGGCCATCAAAAGACTCGTCGTTTAGTCGGGTCTGATCACCCTCCCGTTGAAGCCAAGATTGGCGGGCTCATCATCATCATCGGCCGATTAGCCGCTTGCAGGCTCCGGAGAGGGGCTTCTTTTTCTGAGGCTCATGATCGGCCAGACATGGGAAACTGGTGTCGGTGGTCATTTAGACTAGGTTTAGAGTACAGTTTAGTTGAAATATGTTGAAATGTAATGAGTTTGCTATAGTTTTGATGAAAGCGTCAGGTTTTATGTAAAAATTATCCAAGTATGAATGATATCATCCAGTTTGTATAAATATCCAACTCCCGTGGCCACGAACTATCCCCCCACGGATGGATGTCATGTTTAGTTTTGGGTCAGCGTTGGAGAAGCCCTTAGTCTTCCTTTTCTCCTACAATATGTATGTCCCTTGGATCACTTATCTAATATCGTGTGGTTAATGGTTCTTAGGGCATCTCAAAAGCGGAACCTCAAATCGCCTGCAACTGTCCAGACCGAGCGGCCTGCATGTAATTTGGCATCCAACGATGTTCTGTATCTCTTTGTCGACTGGTCTGGCTGTACGAAATCCCGCAAATCAGAAGCAAACTTGGAGGGGCTTTATAGGAGTTCGGACCATCGCCAGGTAGGACTCCCAGACCCCTGGCCTACCAAAAACCACACTCGGACCCCGCGTCTTCATCCCTTCCTTCTTTATCTGCATCTGCTTCTTTCCTCGGCGACGCCACAGTTGTACCACCCGGCCACCTGCCAAGCCATTGTCAGACCTCCACAAGAGCCAGGCGTACGAGGTCACTGTCCGCTACAAGTTAGCCCCCTAGTTTTTGTTTCAAGTTATTTAGTTAAATAGACAAACTATCGTCTGTTTTAAATAATGTCCAAACTTTACTGATTTCCGTCATGTGTGATGAAATATTTCCGATTTATTCAAATATGTTTTGAAATGGATGCTGCCATGGTTGGATGGCCGGCTTCCATATCACTGTCCGTCGATTGGTCTGGTCTTAGACTAGTCCGCGGACGGATACCCTATATGTTTTGGTGGTCAGCGCTGGATGCCCTTATTCCATGATTTTCTTTTTTGAACCAGGCTTCCTCCTTTCCATTACTTGCATAATGAAAATTCAAAGTCTATCGAACAATAAGGGATGCAGGAGTGGAGAAAGGATAAAAGCGAGTTTGATGCATTATCAGGAAACCCGCTACGCATGTCCACAATCGGTATCATGCACTACGGGGCAAAACCCCAATAACACGCATAACCTAACTACGAGCGGTTCAAGATAGCCCAATACGAAAAAGGTAAACATCCAAACAATCAATTAGGCACGTAGAACAGGGGTCAATTGTTGACTAACAGCCACCAACATCAGCAAAGCCAGATGTGCCTTGGATGGAGCCCCGGCAAATCCTCAGCATATTAGTCGCATTGGCTCTGAGCATCTCCCCTCCAGTCTTCAGCTTAGCTGCACATTTACCTTGTTGCAGACCTTCCCAATTAAGAAGAACACAACAACTGGTGAACACTATTTCAAATGTCAGAGGGCTAAATGACCCGGACAGACGTGCGACTGTGCACAAGACGATCGCCTCCACCTCATGCCACATCGTCTGCCTTCAGGAGTCCAAGATGGAAAACGTCGATCAGTACGTCGCCTCCTACCTTGGTGGTAATAGACTCCGTAGCTTTGCTCAGCGTCCGGCCACTGGATCCAGAGGGGGCCTCCTCATGCTCTGGGATGATAGTGTCGTTCGCATATCCGATGTCCACATCACTGAGTTCTGCCTTTCCGCAACAGTCAATGTCATTCATTCCGATGCCCATTTCAAGATCACTAGTGTCTATGGTCCAACGGCCTCCAACAGAAAGGATGATTTCTTCAGTGGGTTGATCACTCAAAAACCCATCAATGGCACTAAATGGATTGTCATGGGCGACTTCAACCAGATTTACCGAGCATGAGATAAAAATAACAGGAACATCAATCGCAACCGCCTCAACTGCTTCCGTGCTACACTAGACACTTGTGAACTAAAAGAGATCCACCTCCAGAACAGACGCTTCACTTGGAGTAACGAGCGTCAAAATCCTACTCTGTGCAAGCTGGACTCGGTTTTCTGCAACGCCGATTGGGATATGCATTTTGATTCTCATGTGCTTCACGCCATTTCTTCTTCGCTATCAGACCATTGCCCCCTTCTCCTTGCTGATGACAGGGGACCGAAGTGACCAAGATGCTTCAGATTTGAGAATTTCTGGTCCTGTATCCCAGGATTTTTTGACACCGTGTCCAAGGCTTGGGAGGAGCCGTGTGCCCACACGAAGCCATACCAACGGCTTTTCCATAAGCTCAAGCAAACGGGGCGTCATTTGTCTAAATGGAGTAACAGACTCTTCTCCAAGGCAAAGTTGCATCTCCATGCGGCCCTCCTGGTCATCCTTCGTCTTGACATTGCCCAAGAGACGCGCGTCCTTTCGGTGGGAGAAAGGGAACTTCGGGCTCGACTCAAGCGTCGTGTCGTCAGCCTGGCAGCGGTTGAGAGGGCGCGCAAAAAGCAATGTGCTCGCATTGCTAACATCAAGGAGGGAGACGCCAATACCAAAATTTTCCACCTCAGGGTCAACTCAAGGCGAAGAAAGAATCACATCCACAGGCTCAAGAAGAATTCTGGATGGATCAGGGACCATGAGGAAAAAGAGGAAATTATCCATGACCACTTTGCGAGCAGTCTGGGAGGGGGACAACCCAGATCGATGGATCTAAACTGGGAGAACCTGAACCTTAGGGTGGTTGACCTCACTGGCATTGACGACAACATCACTGAAGACGAGGTCAAAGCGGCCATTGATCTTATGCCGGGCGACAAGGCCCCGGGACCGGATGGATTCACGGGAAGCTTCTTCAAGAAATGTTGGCACATTATCAAAGTTGATGTAATGAGAGTCATTCACCAGTTCAGTAGCCTCCAAATGACAAATCTTCACTGGCTCAACTCGGCCAACATTGTGCTCATACCAAAGAAGGATGGGGCGGAGGAGATCGTGGATTTCCGCCCCATTAGCCTCATCCATGCTATTGCTAAAATCATCGCCAAGGTGTTGGCGTCCCGCCTTTGCCCTTTCATGAACAACCTTGTCTCCACTGCGCAGAGTGCTTTCATCAAGAAACGAAGCATCCATGACAACTTCATGTACGTGAGAAACCTCGCGCGACGCCTACACAGAAACAAAACTCCATCCTTGCTCTTCAAGTTGGATATCCGGAAGGCCTTTGACTCGGTACGATGGGAGTACATCCTTGACCTACTCCGTCGGTTGGGATTTCCGGACCGCTTTCGGGATTGGGTGGCAACCCTCTTATGCACGTCCTCTTCACGCGTCCTCCTCAATGGTATTGCCGGGGCCGCCATCTGCCATGGTCGAGGGCTCAAAAAAGGGGACCCCCTTTCACCCCTACTCTTTGTCCTCGCGATCGACCCCTTGCAGCAGCTCCTCGACATTGCCACAAGTCACAACCTGCTGCAGAAAATCCGAGGGCGTGGATCTACTGTTCTTACCTCCCTGTATGCCGACGATGCAGCGATCTTCATCTCCCCCTCACGGGAAGACGTGGCCAACCTTGCGGCCATCCTTAGTGCCTTTGGAGGGGTCACGGTCTGTCCACCAACTTTTAGAAGAGCTCTATTGTCGCAATTCGCTGTGGCAACCTAAACCTTGACGACATACTCCACAGTCTGCCCGCCTCGCGAACTTCTTTCCCATTGAAGTACCTGGGACTCCCATTATCCATCTGGCAGCTGAAAAGGGTGGACTTCCAACACCTTGAGGACAAGGTGGCTGCGAGGCTTCCTCCATGGCAAGGGAGAAACATCACCACAATAGGCCGGGCGGCCTTGGTCAAATCGGTCCTCACTTCACAAGTCGTCTACCACATCACATCCCTGAACATTCCCGCCGGCGTGCTACACAATGTCAATAGAATTGAGCGTGCTTTCCTGTGGTCAGCTCAGAGTCAAACTTCAGGTGCAAAATGCAAGGTCAACTGGGAGACTGTTTGCCGCCCTACGCATCTCGGCGGGCTTGGAGTGCTGCAATTGGGGAAATTTGCAAGAGCTCTAAGGTTGAGATGGCCGTGGGTGGAGTGGAAGGACCCGACTAGACTATGGGTGGGATTAGGAAACCCGTGCTCTGAGGTGGATATGGACCTCTTCTACGCCTCCACCGTCATTACCGTGGGAAATGGAGGGAAGACGCCCTTCTGGGAGGCACCATGGTTGAGAGGGAAAAAACCTAAGGATATCGCCCCCCTCATCTTCACAGCCTCCAAGCGAAGGAAGTGGGTGGTGAGGGATGCTCTGCGAGACAATGCTTGGGTGCACAAGATCGATCCTTCCATCAACCTAACGATCAACCACATTGTGGAGTTTGTGGACCTTTGGGTCCGCTTGGAGCAATTCCAGCTTTCACCGGACATTGATGACGACATATCCTGGAAATTTGAGGCCAACGGTGAGTATTCGGCGGCCTCTGCTTATAGGATCCAGTTCTTGGGCTCCACGACGACAACCATGAACAAGACTATTTGGAAGGTTTGGGCACCTCCCAAGGTCAAGTTCTTCTCTTGGCTAGCGATTCAAAACAGGATATGGACGACGGATAGATTGGAGAAGCGAGGTTGGGAGAATTGCGGCCTATGCACCCTCTGCAGAAGGGCAAACGAGACGTCCGCGCACCTCTTCTTTCGGTGCAGATTCACCTTGCGCGTATGGAGATTGGTAAAGGAGTGGCTTGGCCTAGGGGCTCTCGAGATCCATCAATGGCAGGCGGAGCGCAGCATCAAACATTGGTGGACAAACATGTCGAAGCCCAATACGGCGAACCGGAAGGCCATGGCTTCCCTTACTATGCTTGTCGGTTGGGTCATCTAGAATGAGAGGAACGCTAGAGTTTTTAGGAAGAAATCAACGCCCCCCTTCTACATTCTAAAACTAATCCAAGATGAAGCCAAACTTTGGGTCACGGCAGGAGCTAGGCACCTGAGCATTATCATGCCGCGAGAGTAGTTGTTATTTTCCCTTTTTTTGACGGGCGGGCTATGTTGTGGAGCCACTAATTTTTACTCTAAAACTCTCCTCCTTTATTAATGAATGAGGCAAGTCTTTTGCCTCTGTTTCAAAAAAAATACTTCAAAGGGGCATTTAGGAAGCTATTTTTGTCAGTTGTTGCCTTGTTGCGGGCTAACCATATACCCCAGCAAACAGCCGCCAAACCAACCATATAGAACTTTTCAGCAAATGGAAAGAATGCATAGCACTAGGAGCAAGCCCCTTCTTTTATATTGATATGCACGCTTGTGCACATTCTGGAAAAAATAGCACCAAGAGCAAGGGAAGCAACGATTCGGTGTCGAGGTGCATGTGCACCTGGGTGTGAACAGTGAAATAAAATCAAATAGCAAAAATAATTCAAAATATTCTGATTTTTTTGGCATTCAAGATCTTTCAATGTGTGATGTGCATGCAAAAATTTGTGCCGTTTGGACATTCGAGGCCGTCGTGGCAAAAAAGACAAAATTTGGCTGTGAAAGAAACTTTGAAAAAGTACGTTGTTTGGGCTTATCTTTTTGTCTAGAGCTCCTCGAATGTCCAAACATCATGAAAAAAATTCACGCTCCTTGCACACTCAATCATCTTCGATGCCAAAACAAATCAGAATTTCTAGAAAAAGGTTACTTTTTCATGAGCTTATTGTTCATCGGATGTAGATGAGCATGTAGATGAGCTTGAGCTTAGATTTGAATTACTGCAAGAGTAAGAGCATCTACAATCAGATTTGACAAATCCGCTCCCCTAAATATTCGCGGACGCGCCCGGACGTGACCCCAGACAGCGTCGGACGGCCTCTCATATCTACTGCTGGACAACCACACTCCTCATCTCTATACCCTCAATCCACGCAAATCCATGCATGTCCATCATACACTTGAATATCGGAAGATTATTGAGTAGTTCCACGATTCAACCATAGTTCAAACATAAAATTTGTTTAAAGTAAATTCAAACATTAAACTCATTGGTTTTCTTTGTGGGTTCATAATATCATAGAGTAGTGGACGTCCACATGTTCATCTCGAAGATTCTGTTGCATATGCAGAAACTTCATAATTAGATATGCATCTTGTTCCAGGATGTGAACTTGTTCTCCGGACTTCTCAACATCATGGGTTCGGGCTGTTGGGGAACGCAGTATTTCAAAAAAATTACCTACGATCACGCAAGATCTATCTAGGAGATGCATAGCAACGAGAGGGGAGAGAGTGTCTACGTACCCTCGTAGACCGAAAGCGGAAGAGTTTAGTAACGCGGTTGATGTAGTCGAACGTCTTCACGATCCAACCGATCCAAGTACCGAACGCATGGCACCTCCGCGATCAGCACACGTTCAGCTCGATGACGTCCCTCGTACTCTTGATCCAGTTGAGGCCGAGGAAGAGTTCTGTCAGCACGGCGGCGTGGTGACAGTGATGATGATGCTACCGGCGCAGGGCTTCGCCTAAGCACTATGACGATATGACCGATGTGTGTAACTATGGAGGGGGGCACCGCACACGGCTAAAAGATCAACTTGTGTGTCTTTGGGGTGCCCCCTGCCTCCGTATATAAAGGGGGGAGAGGGAGAGGCAGCCGGTCCTAGAAGGGTGCGCCAAGGTGTGGAGTCCTACTATAACTCCCTAGTCCTAGTAGGATTCCACCTCCCACACGGAGTAGGAAAGGGGGAAGAGAGAAGGAGAAGGAAAGTGTAACACCCCGGTGTAATGATGCTACAGTAACCCCTGGGGTTCAGTTAATTATTTTGCTAAACAAGTGCTTGATAGTCTCCTCTCTTTCAAATTCCAGTTGAATTCAAATTCAAATTTTGTGTGGAATTCAAAATGCTCAAACATGAAAACTAAAATGTTCATCATGTGTGAAGTATTCTTCTGGTAATATTGGTGGTGAACCAGCATTTTTGCAAAATGTGAAGGTGGCCTAAAATGGCTAAAACAGAAAAGCTAAAAAAGAAAGAAAAAGGAAAAGGAAAAAGGAAAAGAAAGAGAGAGGGAAGTGTCCCCTCCCTGGACCGAACCCCCCTGGGCCGGCCAACCCCCCCCCCCCATCCTAGGCGGCCCACCTCCCCCGGTCGCTCTCTTCCCCCCTTCCTGTTCCCCGACCCGAGTTGCTACAGGCGCCGTCCCCGCCGGACCTGCCTCGCCGGCGACGCCCGGGCGAGGGGATAAGGCATGCGCCTCCTCGCCTCCGCGATTCCCGCCTCCACTTGCACCACCCACTCCCCTCTCCCACTCTGCCTGATCCTCCTCTCCTCTCTCCCTCCAGATCCGCGGCCCGAGCGCAGTCGCCGCTGCCCTCCGTCGTTGTCGCGGCCACCGGCGGCCCCGCGCCCGCTGATCCTGTCGGTGAGCTCCGCCGGGGTCGACTACATTGACTGGTGGCCTCAGATGGAGCTGGGAGGCACCGCAGCCGCCGTTCGTCCTCGTCCCCATCTCCGGCCACCGCGATGTCGCCGTTGCTCCACCAACACCCCTGCTGCTCCTAAGCCGTCAAGGGCCGCCGTGCGTGCCGCTAGGTGAGCTCCTCCGCCTCTTGCTCCCCTCCTTTCAGCTTGCGAATGCGTTGTAGCTGTTGCTCCGCCAGCACCCGCACGCATCGCCGCCGATGGGCTCGCCGTCGTGGCCTTCGCCACTGTAACGCGCGGCTGAGCCTCGCATCGGGCTCCGGGAGCTCGTGCGAGTCCAACGCCACCACTAGCGCGCCTCCCCGTTCCTCCTAGCGCCGTTTCCACGCACGCCCGAAAGCCACCGCCGCCAAGCTCGACACCGGTGACGTTTTCGGCCTCCCCGGCGTAGTCTAGCACCACCACTCGACGCGGCTCCCTCCTAGCTTTCGAACGCAAGTAGTGGCACGTGAAATAGTGACCCGTAGGCGTTTTCCGACCTCGTAGGCGTTCGACCACCGCGCACGAGCTCGCCGGAGCTACTCCGGCAGCTCCGCTGAGCTGGCGCCATGTGGGCCACCCCCGGGCCATCACCTAGGTCACTGACCCGTGGCCCCCAGTGGACCCGCTGACCCCCTGTTGACTGGTTTGACCAGTCAATCG
The DNA here is from genome assembly GCF_003073215.2 of Triticum urartu. NCBI lineage: Eukaryota > Viridiplantae > Streptophyta > Magnoliopsida > Poales > Poaceae > Triticum > Triticum urartu. The sequence goes on along the minus strand of NC_053026.1, from coordinate 458,621,619 downwards.
TGCTGACTGGGCAGCCCCAGCCTCTGACATGTGGGCCCCCTCTGTTATTTAGTCTAATAATGTAACGCCCCGAGGCCGTTGCGCTAGGTGTCTGCCAGTTATTCACTCTCGTTGTCATGTCATTCGCTTGCGTGTTGCATCTTGACATGTCATCATGTGCATTGCATCATCATGTTTTCAAAACTTGCATCCGTCCCGGTCTCCTCGTTCCATCCGTTGTCCGTTCTGAGCCCAGACACACATGCACGCGCCCGCGGCATGTCTGAAATAGTATTTTATAAGTGGCCGGAAAATGTTCTCGGAATGGGATGAGAGTTTACGTGTGGTCTTATTATAGTGTAGATAGGCCGCCTGTCAAGTTTCATCGCATTCGGAGATCGTTTGATGCCCCAACGGATAACTATAGCGGCAGTATAGCCGGTCTAACGTCGGACGTTTTCGGTCTCCGGAAACCGTGCCGGGCCTCCCTCTCTTCTCTTCTCTCATCTCAAGACCGTCTACACGGTCTACCTCTCACCGCCAGGCCCTACCTAACCTCTCTTGTCAGTCCGCGGACCTCCTCCCGCACGCGTCCGAAATCCGTCCCGGACCCGACCCGGACAGTCGTTACCGCTATGTCCGGATTGTCCCCAAACATCTACAAAAAGTCTCTGTTTTCTTATTTGGACTCCCTAGCTATTTTATTCGCGTTCGTCCGATTGCGATCGGAGGGACGAGATAGCCTCTACCCTAATCCCTTTGCAATATAAATAGTGGGCAACCCTAGAAATTAGGGATCTTGTCCCATCCTCCACCGCCACCAGGCCACTATCTCCTCCTCCTTGGGATCCCCTCCCGATCCAACCACCAACCGAGGCCGTCACTTTCCTCCTCGTTTTCTAGATTGGGCCAACCACAACCAGCCAATTTCATCGATCCAACCCATCAATCATGGAAGCCCCGCAGCCAACCACCTTCCCCGATACACCCATCGATCCATCCCCGTCGAGCTCCTCTGCTCGGCCCCGTCGTCGTCCCACTCGTCTGCATCGGCGGCCAGGCACCCGAGGCATCGCGCTCCTCCCGCTCATCACCTCGCCTCCCCTACCTTACCTTCCTGCTCGTTTCTCTCTTTCTCATTGCTCTCTCTGATGCATCACGGAACCGAGCCACCATGTCCGCCGCCAAGTTCCTGTAGGGAGCAACAACGCCCGGATCCGGCTGTCTCCGCGTCGTCCGCGTCCCTGCCTCGCCATGAGCGCGCCCGCCTCCTCCTGCTAGCTTCCTCATCACCGAAGCAGCTCGTCCACGAGCTTGACCTCGTCCCCGCCGACGGCCATGACCAACAGCAGCTCTCCCTCGCCCCCAGAGAACACCACAGGCCGCTGCTAGGCCCGACCGGGTCTGAGGCCCCCTTTCCTTTCACCAGCGTTCCCTTTCAGATCCTGTCACCGGAGCCCCAGCCCCGCTGATCCTCGCCATCGTTGTTTTCTTCCTGACCGCCGTCAACGCCGGGTCCGGCGTCTGCTTTGAGCAGAGATGGAAGTCGCCCGCGTCTCGCCGCCCGAACCCGCCTCCTCCGTCCCTGGACCTGTTTCCCCACGCCCTCGCCATCTTCCGCTGTTTCCGGGCGTCGCCGGGCACCTTCACCGCGAGCTGCCGGAGTTTGCGCCGCCGCTGCTCTGTTTCTGCTTCTGCTTCCTGTCGAACAGGGAGTCGTGCCCGCAAACCGCTCCCTCACCTGCTCGTCCATCGTGCGATCCATCCAGCGCCTGAGTGGGCCGGCCTGCCAGTGCCCGATGCCAGATGTGCGCCCTGCTGGTCTACCCCTCCTCCTCAAACGGGCCAAAGCCCATGGGTGAGGCCACCCCAAGCGCCCCCTCCTTTTTTTTCTTACTGCTGGGCCAGTTCAGTTTCGGCCCAGTGGACGTTTTTTTTGGTTCTGCGAATTTAGCTAATTTCCAGGGATTTGCAGATTTACAGAAAACCCCTTAGCCTTCATGCATTTAATATCTCACAAACCAAGCATCACATGTAAAAACTTTGTATGTGAAACTTGCTTAGATTATCATCTAGTTTAATAATATGCAACTTTCATCTATGTTTAAAATGTTGTTTGTTTAAATTTGCTTAAATAACTTGCTAAAATGATTTATTTCACAACTAAATAACCGTAGCTCGGTTTCTAATAAACTTTATATGTAAATGGGGAAGAAAAATGCCTAGTTTAACATGGTGGCATCTCTTTGCATGTTTAACAACTCTAAAATTGTGTTTAGGGCAGAACAGTACCAAACCTAATATATGCATATGAGGATTTTCCGGATTGTTTGTTCATTGTTTCTGGCCTCATTTAAACTTGCCTAGATAGGTAGTTTTGTTGTGCTTCACCCCTTCCCATGCTAACCAACATTTAATTTTGTTGAGTACATAAACGAGAGAGAACTAAATAAGGCATGTGGTGTTCCATCGATATGCAACTCATTGCATATTGAGCTCCACTTAACTTGTAGTGTTGTTTGTGCACTTTGCCATGCCATGTATCATTGAACCGGACATGCATCATACTTGCTTGCGCATCGTGCCATGCTTATGTGATGTTTGTTTACCATGATTGTTTGCTTCTTTCCGGTGTTGCTTCTTCGGGTTGGTTCCGATAACGTTGCATTTGTGAGGATCCGTCCATCTACGTCCTTTTATATTCTTCATGGACTCGTTCTTCTTCCTTGCGGGATCTCAGGCAAGATGACCATACCCTCGAAATCACTTCTATCTTTGCTTGCTAGTTGCTCGCTCTTTTGCTATGCCTATGCTGTGATACCTACCACTTGCTTATCATGCCTCCCATATTGTTGAGCCACGCCTCTAACCCACCTTGTTCTAGCAAAACGTTGTTTGGCTATGTTACCGCTTTGCTCAGCCCCTCTTATAGCGTTGTTAGTTGCAGGTGAAGATTGAAGCTTGTTCCATGTTGGAACATGTATATTTTGTTGGGATATCACAATATCGCTTATTTAATTAATGCATCTATATACTTGGTAAATGGTGGAAGGCTCGGCCTTATGCCTGGTGTTTTGTTCCACTGTTGCCGCCCTAGTTTCCGTCATATCGGTGTTATGTTCCCGGATTTTGCGTTCCTTACGCGGTTGGGTCATAATGGGAACCCCTTGACAGTTCACCTTGAATAAAACTCCTCCAGCAAGGCCCAACATTGGTTTTACCATTTGCCACCTAGCCTTTTTCTTTCCCTTGAGTCGGCCGGCTCAAGGGTCATCTTATTTTAACCCCCCCCCCCGGGCCAGTGCTTCTCTAAGTGTTGGTCTAACTGAGCAATGTCCGAGGCTACCAGGGGCAACTCTGGGCTGGCTTACCCGACGTCTGGCTCATCCGGTGTGCCCTGAGAACGAGATATGTGCAGCTCCTATCGGGATTTTTCGGCACATCTGGGTGGCTTTGCTGGTCTTGTTTTACCATTGTCGAAATGTCTTGTAACCGGGATTCCGAGTCTGATCGGGTCTTCCCGCTAGAAGGAATATCCTTCGTTGACCGTGAGAGCTTGTCATTGGCTAAGTTGGGACACCCCTGCAGGGATTTGAACTTCCGAAAGCCGTGCCCGCGGTTATGGGCAGATGGGAATTTGTGAATGTCCGGTTGTAGAAAACTTGAAGTTGACCTTAATTAAAATACATCAACCGCGTGTGTTACCGTGATGGTCTCTTTCCGGCGGAGTCCGGGAAGTGAACACGGTGTTGGAGTTATGCTTGACGTAGGTTGTTTTAGGATCACTTCTTGATCATACTTGTATCGACCGTGCTTTTCCTTCTCTTCTCGCTCTCATTTGCGTATGTTAGCCACCAAATATGCTAGTCGCTTGCTGCAGCTCCACCTCATACCTTTTACCTCACCTATAAGCTTAAATAGTCTTAATCGCGAGGGTGTGAGATTGCTGAGTCCCCATGACTCACAAATACTTCCAAACCAGCTTGCAGGTGCCGGTGAGCCCGTGCAGATGACGCAACCAAGCTCAAGAGGAGCTCAATGAAGATCTTGTCCTGTATGTTGTTTCGTTCTAGTTGATCAGTAGTGGAGCCCAGTTGGGGTCGATCGGGGACCTTGTCGCATTTGGGGTTCTTCTTTTATTTTGGTTCCGTAGTCGGACCTTGATTGTATTTGGATGATGTAATGCTTTATTCATGTAATTGTGTGAAGTGGCGATTGTAAGCCAACTATGTATCTTTTTCCCCTATTGTATTACTTGGGTTGTGTGAAGATTACCTCACTTGCGACATTGCTTTCAATGCGGTTATGCCTCTAAGTCGTGCTTCGACACGTGGGAGATATAGCCGCATTGAGGGCGTTACAAGTTGGTATCAGAGCCTTCCCCGACCTTAGGAGCCTCATTGCTTGATCGTTTTAGCAGCCGAGTTGTGTCTAGAAAAATGTTTTGAGTCATTTAGGAATTATATATCAGAGAGTTTAGGAATTCTGTTTACTTCCCAGTCTCCTCATCGCTCTGGTAAGGCATCCTGACGTAGAGTTTTGACTCTTCTCTTCTCAAATTTCACTAAAACATTTTAGGATCATGCGGGTATTTTGGAATCGTTCCGATGGTTTTGTGATGAGAACATTGTCTTGGTGCCTCCTGTCAGGGGTTTTGTGGCAGTGTCCCGGGGAGTTGAGCTCCGAGGTGTTGTTGTCATAATTTTATCGTTGCAGTTCTGGAATACCTGAGTTTAGTACACCGACATCGAAAATCTCTTTTATGCAGTTCGTTGGTGAGATAACCTCGACGCCACCCAGTACTGGGGCGGGAGTGCGGGAGTATTGCCATAACTTGTATAACGGATGCTTTTCGAAGGTTGAGGTAGACGATTTCTGAAGGTTTCTTGGTTATGTCTTGAAGGATGGATACAGCTGGATGTAGGATTTGTTAGTTTGGGTGAGATATTATGCTTCCCCTATATCCCCAACACCTGATTGCATAACCGGAAAATTTTGGGAGTTTATAAGTGGGAATTCAAGTAGCTCTTAGGATATCTTTCCGACAGATGTATGATATGAAATTGGGGTTCGACGTCTACTGGTCCGCCTATTCACGGTCGGTTTTACAATGGTCTCATTGTGTCTTAAAGAGTCCTTGGCTATGCCGACTCGGGGACGCTTCGTATGTCATGTGCACTGCCTTGTACATGATGGTGCTGTATGATCGAGCCCGTGTAGGCCCCACCACGAAAACTTCGGACGAAATCTCTATCATATGTTTGTTCCGGCTTATTCTGCAAGCCAATCCTTTGTTTTGTTTTGAGTTGTGGTATTCGAGTTGCTTCGAAGTCAAATGTTGATTCCATACCTTTCCTAAACGGTGTTCTCATACTCCGATGTGAACACTAATCCTTCATGATCATCGAGATTGTCTTGTCAATCCCTTTCAACCGGTGTGTTTCTCTTCAAGTGGATCCGATCATTTCAACATCCGCAAGATCAAGTATCAGTTCTTCTCAACGGTGTTGTCTTCATCCGTCTCCAAGTTGTCTTTGTTTTCCCACCCACCCACCCTTTTTCTTCAAGGATTCAGATTTCTTAATAACTATCCATTTTATTGATGGAAGTCTCTCCATTCTTTTTTGCTGCATGTTTTTACCCGGTGTTTCTCATGAAGATGCTCTACTCGTTCGTCATTCTTCATTCTTTTCATTTCCGGTGGTTTCAATTCAAGCTTTTGGTGTTGATCATATCTTTTCCTTGTTTCAGAAGTTTTATCATACTGGTGCACCTCATAATCATCCACTCTTCGCTATTCATTTGTTCCGGAGTGCTCAAGATATCTCGAAGATTCGTGTTTCCACTCTGCTTTCATTCAAGATCTTTCGAGGATGTCACCTCATTCAAGCCATTTAATTCAACCGGTGGAATCTCTCTTTTCAAGCAATCATTTCAACGGTGTTTCTTTTGAGTGGGCCCTAACCCACAGGTCTTTTCCCAGGATCTTACCTGACTCTTCTTATTTTCCCAGAGATATCCTCAAATTTCTTGTCAAAGTTTGACGTAAAAATGAATTATCATCAGTCAAATATATTTCTCCAAGATCTTTCAAATTCTTTTCATCGTTGGTTCAACCTTTATAATTTTCATTCCGGAGTGCCTCAACAATTCTTGGTGGTGTTTCTCGTCGTCATTCTCTGCATTTGAAGACCGAAGAAGATTTTTCTCTCAATCTTGCTTCATTCTTTTCAAGATTCGTGATTCTAGCTTGTTGCCATCCTCTCTTAATTGTATTCGATTGTGAGAATTCTTTTCACCCATCCGGAGCTATTCAAGAGTCTTCTCTGTTTGTTATCCGGAGTCCATCAATTCAGGTTTATTCATTCTCAGCTATCAGTTATCATTCTCCAATCTTACCGGTGCATCGTTCAAGTATTCTCTTATCAGCTCGTGACCTCTTCGCTCTCATGTATCTAAATCCTAGCAAGCATTTTCGTTCATTTGCTAATTCTTCCCGGTGTTTCTTTATCTTTTCTTCGTTCTTTTTCAATTCTTACGATGGTTCGTTCAAGAGTTCTTCTCCTTCGTTATCATACAGATTCATTCGTTGTTCCCAAATCCTACCGGTGGTTCATTGAAGACCTTCCTCAAGTTTGCGCAATATCCCTCTTAATCTTTTCTACGAGAATAAGTAGTTTGCCAAATCCGTTGCTTTTCATCAATCTAAATTGGTGAAGGATAAGCATAATGTAATTCTTATTCTTGTTTCATCCATATGTTAATCTTTTCTTCCGGAGTTTGTTCACGATGATTAAATTCTTGGTTTCAAGTGCTCGTCTTTCTTTCCCGGAGTTCCAAGCTCTAATTATCATGGAGATCCATCTAAATCATTACAAGGTGTCACCTTGTGTTTCCGACTTCTCTTTATTTTCGTTATTCTATTTTGTCTACCGGAGTTCTTCATGAAGGTTCTACATGTTGGTTCATCAAGGATTTATATCCCTTCTCCAAGTGTTCATTGAGGTTCTTTTCTTAGGAGCTCAAGCATTCTTCATCTTGCTATCCGGAGTGCAATTCTTTCTATCGTATCATTGGAGGTGGTATTATGTCATTTTTGATAATTTGAGTTCATGTTCCATGATTCACATGTTGTTAAGAATGAGATATTTTAAATCCATCAATCTTTCCATTGGAGCTATCTTGGGTTATATTTCACCTAAAGCTTTCCCTAAGGATTGTTGCTATTTACGGTGCTTATAAATGATCCAAGTTCTTCTTTATCCTCCCGTTGAAATATTTTCTCGTCTCCTTGGTCATACCAATCCAATTCTTTTTCCCGTGAGTGGCAGGTTGTCACCTCATAATTTGAGATGTATTCCATAAGACCATATCAAGCTTATCCTTTTCATTGCTGGTTTTCCAACAACTTCGTTCAACCCTTCTCCTAAAGATGCCTTTTCAAGCTCTTTTGTAGCAGAAGTTGTCTTTTTCTTCTCAATTCCTTCTTTTTCATTTATCTATCATCTATTTCTTTCTTCCGGAGGCATTGTGATGCTGCTCTCTTCGACCCATCATCTTGTTTGTCAAGATCTTATTCAATTCCTTCCATTTACAGTCGAAGTGTTGTCCAAATTATATCAGTCTTATTCCTTCTCTATCTTGTTTTAACCGGAGTGTTGTCTCTGTTATTCCCCTTCTAACCGGAGTCTCATCCAAGTGCTTTCATTTTGCAAAGCTCATATTCTGTACCTCCATTTCCAACCGGAGTGCTGTTCGAATTTGTTCTTCCTTGTTCCTCTTTTCTAACGGACTGTTTTCAACTTTGTCCATCTTCGTTGTTTTCTTCTTTAAACTTTATCAACCTCGCAACGTTCTTTAGTTTCACTCGTTTGACAAAGAAGCAACTTAGTTTTACCTCTTCCCTTTCTCTTCTGTTTTCCCTCCGGTGCCATTCTAGATCTCGGGGCGAGATCCTCTCGTAGCTGTGGAGTGTTGTAACGCCCCGAGGCCGTTGCGCCAGGTGTCTGCCAGTTATTCGCTGTCGTTGTCATGTCATTCGCTTGCGTGTTGCATCTTGCCATGTCATCATGTGCATTGCATCATCATGTTTTCAAAACTTGCATCCGTCCCGGTCTCCTCGTTCCGTCCGTTGTCCGTTCTGAGCCCAGACACACTTGCACGCGCCTGCGGCATGTCTGAAATAGTATTTTATAAGTGGCCAGAAAATGTTCTCGGAATGGGATGAGATTTGACGTGTGGTCTTATTATAGTGTAGATAGACCGCCTGTCAAGTTTCATCGCATTCGGAGATCGTTTGATGCCCCAACGGATAACTATAGCGGCAGTATAGCCGGTCTAACGTCGGACGTTTTCGGTCTCCGAAAACCATGCCGGGCCTCCCTCTCTTCTCTTCTCTCAGCTCAAGACCGTCTACACGGTCTACCTCTCACCGCCAGGCCCTACCTAACCTCTCTCGTCAGTCTACGGACCTCCTCCCGCGCGCGTCCGAAATCCGTCCCGGACCCGACCCGGACAGTCGTTACCGCTATGTCCGGATCGTCCCCAAACATCTACAAAAAAGTCTCCGTTTTCTTATTTGGACTCCCTAGCTATTTTATTCGCGTTCGTCCGATTGCGATCGGAGGGACGAGATAGCCTCTACCCTAATCCCTTTGCAATATAAATAGTGGGCAACCCTAGAAATTAGGGATCTTGTCCCATCCTCCACCGCCGCCAGGCCACTATCTCCTCCTCCTTGGGATCCCCTCCCGATCCAACCACCAACCGAGGCCGTCACTTTCCTCCTCGTTTTCCAGATCGGGCCAACCACAACCAGCCAATTTCATTGATCCAACCCATCAATCATGGAAGCCCCGCAGCCAACCACCTTCCCCGATACACCCATCGATCCATCCCCGTCGAGCTCCTCTGCTCGGCCCCGTCGTCGTCCCACTCGTCTGCATCGGCGGCCAGGCACCCGAGGCATCGCGCTCCTCCCGCTCATCACCTCGCCTCCCCTACCTTACCTTCCTGCTCGTTTCTCTCTTTCTCATTGCTCTCTCTGATGCATCACGGAACCGAGCCACCATGTCCGCCGCCAAGTTCCTGTCGGGAGCAACAACGCCCGGATCCGGCTGTCTCCACGTCGTCCGCGTCCCTGCCTCGCCATGAGCGCGCCCGCCTCCTCCTGCTAACTTCCTCATCACCGAAGCAGCTCGTCCACGAGCTTGACCTCGTCCCCGCCGACGGCCATGACCAACAGCAGCTCTCCCTCGCCCCCAGAGAACACCACAGGCCGCTGCTAGGCCCGACCGGGTCCGAGGCCCCCTTTCCTTTCGCCGGCGTTCCCTTTCAGATCCTGTCGCCGGAGCCCCATCCCCGCTGATCCTCGCCGTCGTTGGTTTCTTCCTGACCGCCGTCAACGCCGGGTCCAGCGTCTGCTTTGAGCAGAGATGGAAGTCGCCCGCGTATCACCGCCCGAACCCGCCTCCTCCATCCCTGGACCTGTTTCCCCACGCCCTCGCCATCTTCCGCTGTTTCCGGGCGTCGCCGGGCACCTTCACCGCGAGCTGCCGGAGTTTGCGCCACCGCTGCTCTGTTTTTGCTTCTGCTTCCTGTCAAACAGGGAGTCATGCCCGCAAACCGCTCCCTCGCCCGCTCGTCCATCGTGCGATCCATCCAACGCCTGAGTGGGCCGGCCTACCAGCGCCCGATGCCAGATGTGCGCCCTGCCGGTCTAGCCCTCCTCCTCAAACGGGCCGAAGCCCATGGGTGAGGCCACCCCAAGCGCCCCCTCCTTTTTTTTCTTACTGCTGGGCCAGTTTAGTTTCGGCTCAGTGGACGTTTTTTTTGGTTCTGCGAATTTAGCTAATTTCCAGGGATTTGCAGATTTACAGAAAACCCCTTAGCCTTCATGCATTTAATATCTCACAAACCAAGCATCACATGTAAAAACTTTGTATGTGAAACTTGCTTAGATTATCATCTAGTTTAATAATATGCAACTTTCATCTATGTTTAAAATGTTGTTTGTTTAAATTTGCTTAAATAACTTGCTAAGATGATTTATTTCATAACTAAATAACTGTAGCTCGGTTTCTAATAAACTTTATATGTAAATGGGGTAGAAAAATGCCTAGTTTAACATGGTGGCATCTCTTTGCATGTTTAACAACTCTAAAATTGTGTTTAGGGCAGAACAGTACCAAACCTAATATATGCATATGAGGATTTTATGGATTTGTTGTTCGTTGTTTCCGGCCTCATTTAAACTTGCCTAGATAGGTAGTTTTGTTGTGCTTCACCCCTTCCCATGCTAACCAACATTTAATTTTGTTGAGTACATAAACGAGAGAGAACTAAATAAGGCATGTGGTGTTCCGTCGATATGCAACTCGTTGCATATTGAGCTCCACTTAACTTGTAGTGTTGTTTGTGCACTTTGCCATGCCATGTATCATTAAACCGGACATGCATCATACTTGCTTGCGCATCGTGCCATGCTTATGTGATGTTTGTTTACCATGATTGTTTGCTTCTTTCCGGTGTTGCTTCTTCGGGTTGGTTCCGATAACGTTGCGTTTGTGAGGATCCGTCCATCTACGTCCGTTTGTCTTCTTCATGGACTCGTTCTTCTTCCTTGCGGGATCTCAGGCAAGATGACCATACCCTCGAAATCACTTCTATCTTTGCTTGCTAGTTGCTCGCTCTTTTGCTATGCCTATGTTGCGATACCTACCACTTGCTTATCATGCCTCCCATATTGTTGAGCCATGCCTCTAACCCACCTTGTCCTAGCAAAACGTTGTTTGGCTATGTTACCGCTTTGCTCAGCCCCTCTTATAGCGTTGTTAGTTGCAGGTGAAGATTGAAGCTTGTTCCATGTTGGAACATGTATATTTTATTGGGATATCACAATATCTCTTATTTAATTAATGCATCTATATACTTGGTAAATGGTGGAAGGCTTGGCCTTATGCCTGGTGTTTTGTTCCACTGTTGCCGCCCTAGTTTCCGTCATATCGGTGTTATGTTCCCGGATTTTGCGTTCCTTACGCGGTTGGGTCATAATGGGAACCCCTTGACAGTTCACCTTGAATAAAACTCCTCCAGCAAGGCCCAACATTGGTTTTACCATTTGCCACCTAGCCTTTTTCTTTCCCTTGAGTCGGCCGGCTCAAGGGTCATCTTATTTTAACCCCCCCGGGCCAGTGCTTCTCTAAGTGTTGGTCTAACTGAGCGATGTCCGAGGCTACCAGGGGCAACTCTGGGCTGGCTTACCCGACGTCTGGCTCATCCGGTGTGCCCTGAGAACGAGATATGTGCAGCTCCTATCGAGATTTTTCCGCACATCTGGGTGGCTTTGCTGGTCTTGTTTTACCATTGTCGAAATGTCTTGTAACCGGGATTCCGAGTCTGATCGGGTCTTCCCGCTAGAAGGAATATCCTTCGTTGACCGTGAGAGCTTGTCATGGGCTAAGTTGGGACACCCCTGCAGGGATTTGAACTTCCGGAAGCCGTGCCCGCGGTTATGGGCAGATGGGAATTTGTTAATGTCCGGTTGTAGAAAACTTGAAGTTGACCTTAATTAAAATACATCAACCGCGTGTGTTACCGTGATGGTCTCTTTCCGGTGGAGTCCGGGAAGTGAACACGGTGTTGGAGTTATGCTTGACGTAGGTTGTTTTAGGATCACTTCTTGATCATACTTGTATCGACCGTGATTTTCCTTCTCTTCTCGCCCTCATTTGCGTATGTTAGCCACCAAATATGCTAGTCGCTTGCTGCAGCTCCACCTCATACCTTTTACCTCACCTATAAGCTTAAATAGTCTTGATCGCGAGGGTGTGAGATTGCTGAGTCCCCGTGACTCACAAATACTTCCAAACCAGCTTGCAGGTGCCAGTGAGGCCGTGCAGATGACGCAACGAAGCTCAAGAGGAGCTCGATGAAGATCTTGTCCTTTATGTTGTTTCGTTCTAGTTGATCAGTAGTGGAGCCCAGTTGGGGTCGATCGGGGACCTTGTCGCATTTGGGGTTCTTCTTTTATTTTGGTTCCGTAGTCGGACCTTGATTGTATTTGGATGATGTAATGCTTTATTCATGTAATTGTGTAAAGTGGCGGTTATGCCTCTAAGTCGTGCTTCGACACGTGGGAGATATAGCTGCATCGAGGGCGTTACAAATAACGTTTTATAAATAAAAGTAATTAATTTAACCTAAAACACTCACTAACACCTGGGGCCCACACCCCTAATTGATCTTGCTAGATTAGTTAATCCACTATTAAGCCAACAGAGGCTGACATGTGGGTCCCAGTGGCCCCACTGGTCAGTTTGACCTGGTCACCCGTTCTGTTGACTGCTGACGTCATCAGCACGTCATGCTGATGTCATTTTATCTTTTCTGTTAATAAATAAATCCAGAATATGGTTTAATCTTTGAAAATTCATAGAAAATAAACCTTAACTCCGATGGAAATGTTTTCTACTTGAAAGTTGCTTAGAAAAATCCAACGAATCCGAATACGCGGTCCGTTCATCTGTCACATGCCCCTAGCATGCTGAACATGGAACATTCCCCCTCCGGTCATCTGTCTGACACAGGTCCGGAACCGGGAATACATTCCCGGTTGAATTCCCCCTTCACCTTTTTCGTGTAGCCTTACGTTAGGTCACACCTGGCACAGCATATTGCCAAGTTATGCTTTGTGATGCTATGTTTGCTTTATATTTACTATTTCTCCCCCCTCTTCTCTCTGGTAGACCCCGAGACCGATGCTGCCACTATGATCGACTACGTCACCGACAACCCCTCCTTCTTGTCTGAGCAACCAGGCGAGCAAACCCCCCCTTGAGCATTCCGATATCGCCTATTTCTTTCCCTCTCATGCTTGCATTAGAACTGCTACTGCTTTCTGTATGATGCTACTCCAATGCATAGCCTGTTGTTGTTACCTGCTTTTATACCTTACCCATTTATCCTAAACTGCTTAGTATAGGTTGGTTAGTGATCCATCAGTGACCCCCACCTTGTCCTTGTTGCCCCTTCTTCATCATTGAAGACCCGATCAACGGGATCGAAGACCAGGCCCTGGCACCGCACATCACTTTCCCCTTAGTTGTTCGACACTACTGGGTTACTATCGAGTACCGAGGGTGAGACCTCTACAACACTTCTGATGTTAACCCTGTAGTATAGTCATTCGGTCGTGGTCATCGAGGGTGATTTCCTCCTTAACCACTTCCGATACGACTCTGTCGTGCAACCCCTCAAGTGTGAACCTCGGGGGTGATTCCTCTTACGTTCACCTTGATGATTACTGTTGGGGAACATAGTAATTTCAAAAAATTTCCTACGCACACGCAAGATCATGATGATGTACAGCAACGAGAGGGGAGAGTGTTGTCTACGTACCCACGCAGACCGACTGCGGAAGCGTTGACGCAACGTAGAGGAAGTAGTCGTACGTCTTCCCGATCCGACCGATCCAAGCACCGTTACTCCGGCACCTCCGAGTTCTTAGCACACGTACAGCTCGATGACGATCCTCGGGCTCCGATCCAGCACAGCGTCGGGGAGGAGTTCCGTCAGCACGACGGCGTGGTGACGATCTTGATGTTCTACCGTCGCAGGGCTTTGCCTAAGCACCGCTACAATATGATCGAGGTGGAATATGGTGGCAGGGGCACCGCACACGGCTAAGGAACGATCTCAAGGATCAACTTGTGTGTCCTAGGGTGCCCCCATGCCTCCGTATATAAAGGAGCCAAGGGGGAGGGGGCGGCCAGCCAAGGAGGGCGCGCCAAGGGAGTCCTACTCCCAGAGATTCCCCCCCCCCAATCCTAGTTGGAATAGGATTCCTCAAGGGGGGAAAGAGAGAGAGGGGGCCGGCCACCTCTCCTTGTCCTAATAGGACTAGGGGAGGGGGGAGGCGCGCGGCCCACCTTGGTCTGCCCCTTTCTCCTTTCCACTAAAGCCCACTAAGGCCCATATAGCTCCCGGGGGGTTCCGGTAACCTCTCGGTACTCCGGTAAAATCCCGATTTCACCCGGAACACTTCCGATATCCAAACATAGGCTTCCAATATATCAATCTTTATGTCTCGACCATTTCGAGACTCCTCGTCATGTCCATGATCATATCCGGGACTCTGAACAATCTTCGGTACATCAAAATGCATAAACTCATAATAACTATCATCGTAACGTTAAGCGTGCGGACCCTACGGTTCGAGAACAATGTAGACATGACCGAGACACGTCTCCGGTTAATAACCAATAGCGGGACCTGGATGCCCATATTGGCTCCTACATATTCTATGAAGATCTTTATCGGTCAGACGGCATAACAACATACGTTGTTCCCTTTGTCATCGGTATGTTACTTGCTCGAGATTCGATCGTCGGTATCCAATACTTAGTTCAATCTCGTTACCGGCAAGTCTCTTTACTCGTTCTGTAATACATCATCCCGCAACTAACTCATTAGTTGCAATGCTTGCAAGGCTTATGTGATGTGCATTACCGAGAGGGCCCAGAGATACCTCTCCGACAATCGAAGTGACAAATCCTATTCTCGAAATACGCCAACCCAACATATACCATTGGAGACACCTGTAGAGCTCCTTTATAATCACCCAGTTACGTTGTGACGTTTGGTAGCACACAAAGTGTTCCTCCGGCAAACGGGAGTTGCATAATCTCATAGTCATAGGAACATGTATAAGTCATGAAGAAAGCAATAGCAACATACTAAACGATCGGGTGCTAAGCTAATGGAATGGGTCATGTCAATCAGATCATTCAACTAATGATGTGACCTTGTTAATCAAATAACAACACTTTGTTCATGGTTAGGAAACATAACCATCTTTGATTAACGAGCTAGTCAAGTAGAGGCATACTAGTGACACTAAGTTTGTCTATGTATTCACACAAGTATTATGTTTCCGGTTAATACAATTCTAGCATGAATAATAAACATTTATCATGATATAAGGAAATAAATAATAACTTTATTATTGCCTCTAGGGCATATTTCCTTCAGTCTCCCACTTGCACTAGAGTCAATAATCTAGTTCACATCGCCATGTGATTTAACAGCAATAGTTCACATCACCATGTGATTAACACCCATAGTTCACATCGATATGTGATCAACACCCAAAGGGTTTACTAGAGTCAGTAATCTAGTTCACATCTCTATGTGATTAACACCCAAAGTGTACTAAGGTGTGATCATGTTTTGCTTGTGAGATAATTTTTAGTCAACGGGTCTGTCACATTCAGATCCGTAAGTATTTTGCGAATTTCTATGTCAACAATGCTCTGGACGGAGCTACTCTAGCTTATTGCTCCCACTTTCAATATGTATCTAGATCGAGACTTAGAGTCATCCAGATCTATGTCAAAATTTGCATCGACGTAACCTTTTACGACGAACCTTTTTGTCACCTCCATAATTGAGAAATATTTCCTTATTCCACTAAGGATAATTTTGACCGCTGTCCAGTGATCTACTCTTAGATCACTATTGTACTCCCTTGCTTAACACAGTGTAGGGTATACAATAGATCTGGTACACAGCATGGCATACTTTATAGAACCTATGGCTGAGGCATAGGGAATTACTTTCATTCTATTTCTATCTTCTGCCGTGGTCGGGCTTTGAGTCTTACTCAATTTCACATCTTGCAACACAGGCAAGAAATCTTTCTTTGACTGTTCCATTTTGAACTACTTCAAAATCTTGTCAAGGTATGTACTTATTGAAAAACTTATCAAGCGTCTTGATCTATCTCTATAGATCTTGACGCTCAATATGTAAGCAGCTTTACCGAGGTCTTTCTTTGAAAAACTTTTATTCAAGTATCCCTTTATGCTATCCAGAAATTCTACATCATTTCCAATTAATAATATGTCATCCATATATAATATCAGAAATGCTACAGAGCTCCCACTCACTTTCTTGTAAATACAGGCTTCACCGTAAGTCTGTATAAAACTATATGCTTTGATCAACTTATCAAAGCGTATATTCCAACTCCGAGATGCTTGCACCAGTCCACAGATGGATCGCTGGAGCTTGCACATTTTGTTAGCACCTATCGGATTGACAAAACCTTCTAGTTGCATCGTATACAACTCTTCTTTAATAAATCCATTAAGGAATTCAGTTTTGTTTATCCCTTTGCCAGATTTCATAAAATGCGGCAATTGCTAACATGATTCGGACAGACTTAAGCATAGATACGAGTGAGAATCTCTCATCGTAGTCAACACCTTGACCTTGTCGAAAACCTTTTGCGACAATTCTAGCTTTGTAGATAATAACACTACTATCAGCGTCCGTCTTCCTCTTGAGGATCCATTTAATTTTTATGGCTTGCCGATCATCGGGCAAATCCATCAAAGTCCATACTTTGTTCTCATACATGGATCATATCTCAGATTTCATGGCCTCAAACCATTTCGCGGAATCTGGGCTCATCATCGCTTCCTCATAGTTCGCAAGTTCGTCATGGTCTAGTAACATGACTTCCAGAACAGGATTACCGTACCACTCCGGTGCGGATCTTACTCTGGTTTACCTACGAGATTCGGTAGTAACTTGATCTGAAGTTACATGATCATCATCATTAGCTTCCTCACTAATTGGTGTAGTAGTCACAAGAACAGAATTCTGTGATGAACTACTTTCCAATAAGGGAGAAGGTACAATTACCTTATCAAGTTTTCTACTTTCCTCCCGCTCACTTCTTTCGAGAGAAACTCCTTCTCTAGAAAGTTTCCGAATTTAGCAACAAAAGTTTTGCCCTCGGATCTGTGATAGAAGGTGTATCCAATAGTTTCATTTGGATATCCTATGAAGACATATTTCTCCGATTTGGGTTTGAGTTTATCAGGTTGAAACTTTCTCACATAAGCATTGCAACCTCAAACTTTAAGAAACAACAGCTTAGGTTTCTTGCCAAACCATAGTTCATACGGTGTCGTCTCAACGGATTTAGATGGTGCCCTATTTAACGTGAATGCAGCTGTCTCTAATGCATAACCCCAAAACGATAGTGGTAGATCGGTAAGAGACATCATAGATCGCACCATATCTTAATAAAGTACGGTTATGACGTTCGGACACACCATTACATTGTGGTGTTCCAGGTGGCGTGAGTAGTGAAACTATTTCACATTGTTTTTAACTGAAGGCCAAACTCGTAACTCAAATACTCTTCTCTATGATCAGATCGTAGAAAATTTATTTTCTTGTTACGATGATTTTTCACTCCACTCTGAAATTCTTTGAACTTTTCAAATGTTTCAGACTTATGTTTCATCAAGTAGATATACTCATATCTGCTCAAATCATCTCTGAAGATCAAATAATGATACCTGTCGCGAGCCTCAATATTCATCGGACCACATACATCAGTATGTATGATTTCCAACAAATCTCTTGCTCGCTCCATTGTTCCAAAGAACGGAGTCTTAGTCATCTTGCCCATGAGGCATGGTTCGCAAGCATCAATTGATTCATAATCAAGTGATTCCAAAAGCCCATCAGCATGGAGTTTCTTCATGCGCTTTACACCAATATGACCTAAACGCCAGTGCCACAAATAAGTTGCACTATCATTATTAACTTTGCATCTTTTGGTTTCAATATTATGATTATGTGTATCACTACGATCGAGATCCAACGAACTATTTTCATTGGGTGTGTAACCATATAAGGTTTTATTCATGTAAACAGAACAACAATTTATTCTCTTACTTAAATGAATAACCGTATAACAATAAACATGATCAAATCATATTCATGCTGAACGCAAACACCAAATAACACTTATTTAGGTTCAACACTAATCCCGAAATTATAGGGAGTGTGCGATGATGATCATATCAATCTTGGAACCACTTCCAACACACATCGTCACTTCACCTTTAACTAGTCTCTGTTTATTCTGCAACTCCCGTTTCGAGTTACTAATTTTAGCAACTGAACTAGATCAAATACTGAGGGGTTGCTATAAACACTAGTAAAGTACACATCAATAACATGTATATCAAATATACTTATGTTCACTTTGCCATCCTTCTTATCCGCCAATCACTTGGGGTAGTTCCGCTTCTAGTGACTAGTCCCTTTGCAGTAGAAGCACTTAGTCTCAGGCTTAGGACTAGACTTGGGCTTCTTCACTTGAGCAGCAACTTGCTTGCCGTTCTTCTTGAAGTTCCCCTTCTTCCCTTTGCCCTTTTCTTGAAACCAGTGGTCTTGTTAACCATCAACACTTGATGTTTTTCTTGATTTCTACCTTCGACGATTTCAGCATCACGAAGAGCTTGGGAATTACTTATGTCATCCCTTGCATATTATAGTTCATCATGAAGTTCTACTAACTTGGTGATGGTGACTAGATAATTCTGTCAATCACTATTTTATCTGGAAGATTAACTCCCACTTGATTCAAGCGATTGTAGTACCCAGACAATCTGAGCACATGCTCACTAGTTGAGCGATTCTCCTCCATCTTTTAGCTATAGAACTTGTTGGAGACTTCATATCTCTCAACTCGGGTATTTTCTTGAAATATTAACTTCAATTCCTGGAACATCTCATATGGTCCATGACGTTCAAAATGTCTTTGAAGTCCCGATTCTAAGCCGTTAAGCATGGTGCACTAAACTATCAAGTAGTCATCATATTGAGCTAGCCAAACGTTCATAACGTCTGCATCTGCTCCTGCAATAGGCCCGTCACCTAGCGGTGCATCAAGGACATAATTCTTCTGTGCAGCAATGAGGATAAACCTCAGATCACGGATCCAATCCGCATCATTGCTACTAACATCTTTCAACACAATTTTCTCTAGGAACATATCAAAATAAACATATGAAAGCAACAACGCGAGCTATTGATCCACAACATAGATATGCTAATACTACCAGGACTAAGTTCATGATAAATTTAAGTTCAATTAATCATATTACTTAAGAACTCCCACTTAGATAGACATCCCTCTAATCCTCTAAGTGATTACGTGATCCAAATCAACTAAACCATAACCGATCATCACGTGAAATGGATTAGTTTTCAATGGTGAACATCGTTATGTTGATCATATCTACTATATGATTCACACTCGACCTTTCGGTCTCCGTGTTCCGAGGCCATATCTGCATATGCTAGGCTCGTCAAGTTTAACCTGAGTATTCCGCGTGTGCAAAAACTGGCTTGCACCCGTTGTAGATGGACGTAGAGCTTATCACACCCGATCATCACGTGGTGTCTGGGCACGACGAACTTTGGCAACGGTGCATACTCAGGGAGAACACTTCTTGATAATTTAGTGAGAGATCATCTTATAATGCTACCGTCAATCAAAGCAAGATAAGATGCATAAAAGATAAACATCACATGCAATCAATATAAGTGATATGATATGGCCATCATCATCTTGTGCGTGTGATCTCCATCTCCGAAGCACCGTCATGATCACCATCGTCACCGGCGCGACACCTTCATCTCCATCATAGCATCGTTGTCATCTCGCCAATCTTATGCTTCTACGACTATCGCTACCGCTTAGTGATAAAGTAAAGCATTACATCGTGATTGCATTGCATACAATAAAGCGACAACCATATGGCTCCTGCCAGTTGCCGATAACTCGGTTACAAAACATAATCATCTCATACAATAAAATTTAGCATCATGCCTTGACCATATCACATCACAACATGCCCTGCAAAAACAAGTTAGACGTCCTCTACTTTGTTGTTGCAAGTTTTACGTGGTTGCTACGGGCTTAAGTAAGAACTAATCTCACATACGCATCAAAACCACAACGATAGTTTGTCAATTTAACTCCATTTTAACCTTCGCAAGGACCGGGCGTAGCCATACTCGGTTCAACTAAAGTTGGAGAGACTGTTGCCCGCAAGCCACCTATGTGCAAAGCACGTCGGGAGAACCGGTCTCGCGTAAGCGTACGCGTAATGTTGGTCCGGGTCGTCTCGTCCAACAATACCGCCGAACCAAAGTATGACATGCTGGTAGGCAGTATGACTTATATCGCCCACAACTCACTTGTGTTCTACTCGTGCATATAACATCAAACCATAAAACCTAGGCTCGGATGCCACTGTTGGGGAACGTAGTAATTTCAAAAAAAATCCTACGCACACGCAAGATCATGATGATGTACAGCAACGAGAGGGGAGAGTGTTGTCTACGTACCCACGCAGACCGACTGCGGAAGCGTTGACGCAACGTAGAGGAAGTAGTCGTACGTCTTCCCGATCCGACCGATCCAAGCACCGTTACTCTGGCACCTCCGAGTTCTTAGCACACGTACAGCTCGATGACGATCCCCGGGCTCCGATCCAGCAAAGCGTCGGGGAGGAGTTCCGTCAGCACGACGGCGTGGTGACGATCTTGATGTTCTACCGTCGCAAGGCTTCGCCTAAGCACCGCTACAATATGATCGAGGTGGAATATGGTGGCAGGGGGCACCGCACACGGCTAAGGAACGATCTCAAGGATCAACTTGTGTGTCCTAGGGTGCCCCCTTGCCTCAGTATATAAAGGAGCCAAGGGGGAGGGGCGGCTGGCCAAGGAGGGCGCGCCAAGGGAGTCCTACTCCCTCTGGGAGTAGGATTCCCCCCCCCCCAATCCTAGTTGGAATAGGATTCCTCGAGGGGGGAAAGAGAGAGAGGGGGCCGGCCACCTCTCCTTGTCCTAATAGGACTAGGGGAGGGGGGAGGCGCGCGGCCCACCTTGGGCTGCCCCTTTCTCCTTTCCACTAAAGCTCACTAATGCCCATATAGCTCCCGGGGGGTTCCGGTAACCTCCCGGTACTCCGGTAAAATCCCGATTTCACCCGGAACACTTCTGATATCCAAACATAGGCTTCCAATATATCAATCTTTATGTCTCGACCATTTCGAGACTCCTTGTCATGTCCATGATCATATCCGGGACTCCGAACAGTCTTCGGTACATCAAAATGCATAAACTCATAATAACTGTCATCGTAACGTTAAGCGTGCGGACCCTACGGTTCGAGAACAATGTAGACATGACCGAGACACGTCTCCGGTCATGTACCAATAGCGGGACCTGGATGCCCATATTGGCTCCTACATATTCTACGAAGATCTTTATCGGTCAGACCGCATAACAACATACGTTGTTCCCTTTGTCATCGGTATGTTACTTGCTCGAGATTCGATCGTCGGTATCCAATACTTAGTTCAATATCGTTTCCGGCAAGTCTCTTTACTCGTTCCGTAATACATCATCCCGCAACTAACTCATTAGTTTCAATGCTTGCAAGGCTTATGTGATGTGCATTACCGAGAGGGCCCAGAGATACCTCTCCGACAATCGGAGTGACAAATCCTATTCTCGAAATACGCCAACCCAACATCTACCATTGGAGACACCTGTAGAGCTCCTTTATAATCACCCAGTTACGTTGTGATGTTTGGTAGCACACAAAGTGTTCCTCCGGCAAACGGGAGTTGCATAATCTCATAGTCATAGGAACATGTATAAGTCATGAAGAAAGCAATAGCAACATACTAAACGATCGGGTGCTAAGCTAATGGAATGGGTCATGTCAATCAGATCATTCAACTAATGATGTGACCTCGTTAATCAAATAACAACACTTTGTTCATGGTTAGGAAACATAACCATCTTTGATTAACGAGCTAGTCAAGTAGAGGCATACTAGTGACACTAAGTTTGTCTATGTATTCACACAAGTATTATGTTTCCGGTTAATACAATTCTAGCATGAATAATAAACATTTATCATGATATAAGAAAATAAATAATAACTTTATTATTGCCTCTAGGGCATATTTCCTTCAATTACATCTAGTGGAATTCATCGGGGGTGATTCCTTGGGTTTTCCCCTTGGTGTTAGACACACAGTTACTATGGTTACTATGACTTTGCACTGGGCAATGTTATTAAAGACGGGTCGGCCCTGAGCGGTACCCGCGCGAGCTTAATTGCGAGTGATGTGGAGTCGGGTTGACCTGGAAGGTGCCCGCGAGATACTTACGAGGCGTGGGCAGGCATTCTTAGCCCTTGGCGCAAGTACTCGAGACGGGGCAACGGGGTCACATCTTTCGTGAGTCTCTGCTTGTTACCGCGCGTTCCCAATCCACTACGATTTGGATATTTGATCCGAGGGGCCTCTGGCCTGATAGCACTAACCATCACGTGGGCATAGTATGGGCGTTCTGCGTCGTATGCATCAGCCGAAGCTTAATAGACGTCAGCGACTGAGCGGCGCGCGCCGGGTTGGACTGCGTAAGCACCTGCCTTGTTGAAGGAGGTAGCTAGGTCTGCTCATCGGCCGCCCACACAACGTGCAGGAGTTCCCGGGGAGATGGCCCATGACCCCTGGGGGCATAGGTTTAGTCCGGCGTGCTGGCCTCTCTATTAAGCCTAGGTCGGGTTGCGGTGTATTGTTTGGCCGAGGCCGGGCATGACCCAGGAAAGTGTGTCCGGCCGGAGTTAATCGAGCGTGGTGGGTAAGTTGGTGCACCCCTGCAGGGAAGAAAACATCTATCGATAGCATGTCCTACAGTAACGGACACTTGGAGTTGTATCCCGATCGATACAACTAGAACTGGATACTTGAGATGAGACCTGGAGATGAGACTTGGATATGAGATGATAACTGGATAGTATGGCTCTGGGATTGCTTTCTCGCAGGGAGTCGAGAAAGGATCTCTGGCCGAGGTTGATAACATTACTACTACTTTATTTTATGCTACTCTACTCCCTCCTGTTGCTGCAAGATGGTGGTTTCTAGGAGATGCTAGTCTTCGATAGGCTAGGCTTTCCCCTTCCCTTCTGGCATTCTGCAGTTTAGTCCACAGATACAACCCATTCCTTTGATACAGATGCATACTTAGTTTAGATCTGATGTAAGTCTTGCGAGTACTTTGGATGAGTACTCACGGTTGCTTTGCTACTCCTTTTTCCGCATACCTGATTGTTGCGACCAGATGACGGATCCCAGGAGTGAGACGACGCCACTGATGACTACTACTACCCGGAGAATGCTTACTACTACGTGAAGACCGCAGACGACTAGGAGTAGTTAGGAGGCTCCTAGGCAGGAGGCCTTGCCTTCTCGATCGTTGTTGCTTTTGTGCTAGCCTTCTTAAGGCAAACTTGTCTAACTCATGTCTGTTCTCAGATATTGTTGCTTCCATTGACTCTTGTGTATTCGAGCTTATGTATTCGAGCCCTCGAGGCCCTTGGCTTGTAATATAAAGCTTGTATTATTTTAATTTGTGTCTAGAGTTGTGTTGTGATATCTTCCCGTGAGTCCTTGATCTTGATCGCACACATTTGCGTGTATGATTAGTGTACGATTGAATCGAGGGCGTCACAAGTTGGTATCAGAGCCGACTGCCTGTAGGTAGCCCCTTTCCAACTCCTTGTCCGAAGTCGAGTCTAGTCACTACAAAAACTTTACTAACAGGGTTGTGTGGCTTACGGGCCCACGTCGCCATTGGGTGGTATTAGGATCTTTTATTCCTCGTCTATACTCTGGGACTCTGATCTCTCTTCTATTCGGGTTAAAATGGTTTTACTAACTCTAACATTAGGATCCCGTGACCACATCCACCCCAAAGTTGGATAAGCCATAGTTTTCCTTAGAATAGTGTTCTGGATAGTACACACACCGTCGTGATGACAACAAAATGGTATCCATCGTACCTCTTTCATTATGCATGTTTCATCATGAATGATCCTTGTTTTTACAAATGCTCAATGCTGAACTACCCCCTGTTACTTGTTAGCAGGATGGTTAGACCCACTGGTCGTGGCCGTGGTGCCAATGATCCGCCACCGCCCGAATTCTTTGCTGGAATGATGCAACAGTTTGAGCTGAATCGCCAATTCATGGAAGGAATGATGGCTCAGTTTCCTCGTCCGAACATGAATCAACAGCCAACCCTAGGAACTCTGCAGGACTTCATGCGTCTCAACCCAACTATTTACCGCAGCTCAACTCAACCCCTTGATGCTGATGACTGGCTCCGCGACATCACATATGAAATGGAGTGCTAGTGTGGCCCCTGCTAGCTATGTCACCTTTGCATCTTTCTTTTTGAAGGGTCCCGCTGCTCAATGGTGGGACAGCCACAGTAGTACCCTACCTGCTGGAACGGTCATCACTTGGCCGGATTTCCAAGCTGCCTTCCGTGCCCGCTTCATTCCTCAGGGAATCATGGACAGGAAGAAGCGAGATTTCCGCAACCTCACCCAAGGCAACAATACTGTAGATGCTTATCAGCGGGAATTTCTGGACTTGTCTCGTTATGCTGAAGAAGACATTGCAACTAATGCTCGTAGGCAAGAAAAGTTCCATGATGGACTTCACCCTGATATTAAGCTAGCACTGCTTGCTCATGACTTTGCCGACTTCGCCACCTTGGTGAACAAGGCTATTGATGTTGAGACTGGTCTTCAGTAACACCAGGGATCCCTTAGGCGCAGCCGTGTGCTGGCTCATCTTCGGTCCCGTCAGTGCAGAAGCGTCGGATATGGATTCCCCACAAAATGTATCGTCCAACTGCACCTGCACCAAGACAGTCCTATGCCGCACCTCATCTGCCTCCTCCACCGCAGAGGCAGCCCCTTCGGACTGTACCACCCCAAGCTTCTGCTCACAATCCCAATGATGGTTTGTGCTTCAAGTGTGGCCTTCCGGGCCATCGTTCCAGGAACTGCCCTCAAAATCAGAACCAGCTGGCTTTTCCTTTAACTGGCCATAACAACCAGCCCCACAACAACAATGCCAGACAGTATGGTCGTGGTCAGGCTAATCATGTTGATCTGAATGAAGCTCAAGACCAGCCTGCTACTGTGATGGGTACTCTCCTTGTTAATTCAGTACCAGCATCTGTTTTATTTGATTCAGGAGCATCGCATTCATTCATGTCAGAAAATTTTGCATATGCACACGACATTCGATGCGAGCCCATGAACACCCCGATAGTGGTACGCACCCCTGCGGGTCAGTGTCGAACTACCATGATTGGCCGCGACGTCCCCGTTGAAATTGAAGGGTTGGAATTTCATGTTTCTCCCATTATTCTGGAGTCTTCCAACATTGACCTCATTCTGGGAATGGAATGGTTGAAAGCACGTACTGCCTCCATCGTTTGTGCCACCAAAGTCGTTCACCTCCTACATCCTTCTGGTGAGATAGTAAGCTACCATGCTCAACTTGTTTGAAACGTTGAAGCACGACTTTATGTCTTGAATGCGTTGAACGCAACACCTCTTGAGGGAATTGAAAAGATTCTAGTTGTTCGCGACTTCCTAGATGTCTTTCCAGAAGAACTTCCAGGAATACCCCCTGCCCGGGCTGTCGAGTTCGTCATCGATTTGAAACCCGGCACCGTTCCTATTGCCAAACTACCCTACAAGATGATGCCTCATGAACTCCTTGAACTTAAGGAGGAAATCGACAAATCTCTTTGCAGTGGTTTCATTCATCCAAGTTCCTCAGCTTGGGGAGCACCTTCTCTCTTTGTAAAGAAGAAGGATGGAACGAACCGTTTGGTCCAAGACTATCGTCCTATCAACCAAGCTACAATTCAGAACAAATATCCGCTTCCTCGGATCAATGATCTGTATGATCAACTGGCTGGTTCATCAATATTCTCTAAACTCGACTTGAGGTTGGGTTACCACCAGATCCGTGTTCGTGAAGAGGATATTCCAAAGACCGCATTCGTCACTCGTTATGGTTCTTACGAGTACACCGTCATGTCTTTTGGCTTGACCAATGCTCCAGCCACTTTCTCTCGTCTGATGAACTACATATTCATGGATTACCTCGACAAGTTCGTCATAGTCTATCTGGATGATATTCTGGTATATTCGAAGAACAAAGAAGAACATGTTGAACATCTTCGACTTGTTCTAGAGAAGCTTCGAGAACATCAACTTTATGCCAAGTATTCCAAGTGCGAATTCTGGCTTCCTGAAGTCACCTACCTTGGTCATGTCATCTCCAAGGATGGTATTGCCGTCAACCCAGAGCGCGTTCAGGCTATTCTTGACTGGACCCCTCCGAAGACTGTCAAGCAAGTCAGAAGCTTTCTCGGTCTTTCCAGCTATTGTCATCGCTTTGTCGAGAACTTCTCCAAGATTTCCAAGCCACTGGCTAATCTGCTTCACAAAGGCGTTAAGTTCGATTGGATAGACAAATGCCAGGAAAGTTTCCAGGCACTCAAAGGCAAGCTGACATACGCCCCAGTGCTTGCTCTCCCTGATTCTCGCAAGGACTTTGTCATCTATTGCGACGCTTCACGTCAAGGAATAGGCTGTGTCCTAATGCAAGAGCGCAGAGTGATTGCTTGTGCCTCTCGTCAAGTGTGTCCTCATGAAGAGAACTACCCAGTTCATGACCTTGAGCTTGCTGTGGTTATCTATGCACTGAAGCTATGGCGACAGTACCTTCTCGGTAATCGTTGCAAGATCTTCACCGATCATCAGAGTCTGAAGCACCTGTTTACTCAGCCAGATCTCAACCTCCGTCAGCAGCAATGGATGGAAGCTATTGCTGACTACAACTGCGGTATATCTTATACACCTGGCAAGGCTAATGTAATGGCCGATGCCCTAAGCCGTAAGTCTTATTGCAACAATCACATGGTCTTCAAAGCCTAACCCCGCCTTTGTGAAGAGCTGTGCAAGCTGAACCTTCAACTAGTTCCACAAGGTTCTCTGAATAACCTTGTCCTGGAACCCACTCTGCTGAAAGCAATTAAGTCTGCTCAAGCCAAAGATGCTCATGTGGATTTGATGAAAAAGGATCTTGCCTTAGAGAAATCCCGAGATTTCTCGCTTGCTGAAGATGGGACCTTATACTTCAGAGATCGCATTGTCGTACCCCGATTTGAGCTTATGACAGAGAAGGTGATGAAAGAAGCGCATGACACCCCTCTCTCTATTCACCCGGGAAGTACTAAGATGTATCTAGACATCCGTCAGAAGTACTGGTGGTCTAATATGAAGCAAGACATTGCTCGATATATTGAAGAATGTGACGTTTGTCGTCGCGTCAAAGCAGAACATCAGAAACCGACTGGACTTCTACAACCGCTTCCGATTCCTGAATGGAAGTGGGATAAGATTTAGATGGACTTCGTCACAGGCCTTCCCAAGTCTCAGAAAGGTAATGATGTTATCTTTGTCGTCATCGACCAATTCTCAAAGGTTGCTCACTTTCTGCCAGTCAAGGAGACCATAACTGCTAGTCAATTAGCAAACTTGTATATCTCCCGAATTGTGTCACTCCACGGCATTCCGAAGGAGATCAGTTCAGACCATGGCAGTATATTCACTTCAAAGTTCTGGGATAGTTTCCAAGAGGCAATGGGAACTCATATTACCTGGAGCACTGCTTATCATCCCCAATCCCAAGGCCAAGTCGATCGAGTTAATCAAATTCTTGAAGACATGCTTCGAGCTTGTGTTATTTCTTTCAGTAAGAAGTGGGAAAAATCTCTCCCTTATGCGGAGTTCTCTTATAACAACAGCTATCAAGCCAGCTTGAAAATGGCACCCTTTGAAGTGCTTTACGGACGTAAGTGCCGAACCCCTTTGAATTGGTCAGAAACTGGGGAACGGACGCTCATAGGTCCAGACATTATTCAACAAGCTGAAGAGCAGGTTCGCATTGTCCGGGATAATCTCAAGGCGGCCCAGTCCCGCCAGAAGAGCAACTATGACCGGAAACACTGGGTTCAACTTATCAACCTGGTGAACAAGCTTATCTGCGTGTCACTCCTTTGAGAGGCACTCATCGGTTCGGAGTCAAGGGCAAGCTAGCTCCGCGCTACATTGGTCCCTTCCGCATTCTGGCCCGTCGTGGACTGGTGGCTTATCAACTGGAGTTGCCACCTCAGTTCTCACATGTTCATGATGTCTTCCATGTGTCGCAACTTCGTCGATGCTTCAAGGATCCGGAACGTGAAGTGGATCCGGAATTGGTTGAAGTTCAAGATGATCTCACATAGAAGGAGCATCCGATCTGCATTCTTGAAGAAGCTGAACGTCGAACACGCCAGAAGGTTACCAAGTTCTTCAAGGTGCAATGGTCAAATCATTCTAAAGATGAAGCCACTTGGGAACGCGAGGATAACCTCCGTGCTGAGTACCCCGACCTGTTCCCTTCTACCTCTTAATTCTCGGGACAAGAGTTTCTTTTAGAGGAGGAGAGTTGTAACACCCCGGGTGTAATGATGCTATAGTAACCCCTGGGGTTCGGTTAATTATGTTGCTAAACAAGTGCTTGATCATCTTTGTCTCCTCTCTCTTTCAAATTCCAGTTGAATTCAAATTCAAATTTTGTGTGGAATTCAAAATGCTCAAACATGAAAACTAAAATGTTCATCATGAAGGAAATATGCCGTAGAGGCAATAATAAAGTTATTATTTATTTCCTTATATCATGATAAATGTTTATTATTCATGCTAGAATTGTATTAACCGAAAACATAATGCATGTGTGAATACATAGACAAACAGAGTGTCACTAGTATGCCTCTACTTGACTAGCTCGTTAATCAAAGATGGTTATGTTTCCTAACCATGAACAAGGAGTTGTTATTTGATTAACGGGATCACATCATTAAGTGAATGATCTGATTGACATGACCCATTCCATTAGCTTAGCACCCGATCGTTTAGTATGTTGTTGTTGCTTTCTTCATGACTTATACATGTTCCTATGACTATGAGATTATGCAACTCCCGTTTACCAGAGGAACACTTTGTGTGCTACCAAACGTCACAACGTAACTGGGTGATTATAAAGGAGCTCTACAGGTGTCTCCAAAGGTACATGTTGGGTTGGCGTATTTCGAGATTAGGATTTGTCACTCCGATTGTCGGAGAGGTATCTCTGGGCCCTCTCGGTAATGCACATCACTTAAGCCTTGCAAGCATTGCAACTAATGAGTTAGTTGCGGGATGATGTATTACAGAACGAGTAAAGAGACTTGCCGGTAACGAGATTGAACTAGGTATTGAGATACCGACGATCGAATCTCGGGCAAGTAACATACCGATGACAAAGGGAACAACGTATGTTGTTATGCGGTCTGACCGATAAAGATCTTCGTAGAATATGTAGGAGCCAATATGAGCATCCAGGTTCCGCTATTGGTTATTGACCGGAGACATGTCTCGGTTATGTCTACATTGTTCTCGAACCCGTAGGGTCCGCACGCTTAAGGTTACGATGACAGTTATATTATGAGTTTATGCATTTTGATGTACCGAAGGTTTTTCGGAGTCCCGGATGTGATCACAGACATGACGAGGAGTCTCGAAATGGTCGAGACATAAAGATTGATATATTGGAAGCCTATGTTTGGATATCGGAAGTGTTCCGGGTGAAATCGGGATTTTACCGGAGTACCGGGAGGTTACCGGAACCCCCCGGGAGCTATATGGGCCTTAGTGGGCCTTAGTGGAAGAAGAGGAGAGGCAGCCAGTGCTGGGCCGCGCGCCCCTCCCCCCTAGTCCGAATAGGACAAGGAGAGAGGGGGCCGGCGCCCCCCTCCTTTCTCTCTCTCTCTCTCTCTCTCTCTTTTCCACCTCGCGAATCCTATTCCAACTAGGATTGGGGGAGAAGTCCTACTCCCGGAGGGAGTAGGACTCCTCCTGGCGCGCCCTATGATGGCCGGCCGGCCTCCCCCTCTTGAACCTTTATATACGGAGGCAGGGGCACCCCAGAGAGACACAAGTTGATCCACGTGATCATATTCTTAGCCATGTGCGGCGCCCCCTTCCACCATAGTCCTCGATAATATTGTAGCGGTGCTTAGGCAAAGCCCTGCGACAGTAGTGCACGTCACCACGCCGTCGTGCTGCGGAACTCTTCCCCGACACTTTGCTGGATCGGAGTCCGGGGATCGTCATCGAGCTGAACGTGTGCTAGAACTCGGAGGTGCCGTAGTTTCGGTGCTTGATCGGTCGGGCCGTGGAGACGTACGACTACATCAACCAAACGCTTCCGTTGTCGATCTACAAGGGTACGTAGATCACACTCTCCCCCTCTCGTTGCTATGCATCACCATGATCTTGTGTGTGCGTAGGAAAATTTTGAAATTACTATGAAACCCAACAGTGGCATCCGAGCCTAGGTTTTATATGTTGATGTTATATGCACGAGTAGAACACAAGTGAGTTGTGGGCGATATAAGTCATACTGCTTACCAGCATGTCATACTTTGGTTCGGCGGTATGTTGGATGAAGCGGGCCCGGGACCGACATTACGCGTACACTTACGCGAGACCGGTTCTCCCGACGTGTTTTGCACATAGGTGGCTTGCGGGTGACAGTTTCTCCAACTTTAGTTGAACCGAGTGTGGCTACGCCCGGTCCTTGCGAAGGTTAAAACAGCACCAACTTGACAAACTATCGTTGTGGTTTTGATGCGTAGGTAAGATTGATTCTTGCTTAAGCCCGTAGGAGCCACGTAAAACTTGCAACAACAAAGTAGAAGACGTCTAACTTGTTTTTGCAGGGCATGTTGTGATGTGATATGGTCAAGACATGATGCTGAATTTTATTGTATGAGATGATCATGTTTTGTAACCGAGTTATCGGCAACTGGCAGGAGCCATATGGTTGTCGTTTTATTGTATGCAATGCAATCGCGATGTAATGCTTTACTTTATCACTAAGCAGTAGCGATAGTCGTGAAGCATAAGATTGGCGAGACGACAACGATGCTACGATGGAGATCAAGGTCGCGCCGGTGACGATGGTGATCACGAAGGTGCTTCGGAGATGGAGATCACAAGCACAAGATGATGATGGCCATATCATATCACTTATATTGATTGCATGTGATGTTTATCTTTTATGCATCTTATCTTGCTTTGATTGACGGTAGCATTATAAGATGATCTCTCACTAATTATCAAGAAGTGTTCTCCCTGAGTATGCACCGTTGCGAAAGTTCTTCGTGCTGAGACACCACGTGATGATCGGGTGTGATAAGCTCTACGTTCAAATACAACGGGTGCAAAACAGTTGCACACACGGAATACTCAGGTTTTACTTGACGAGCCAAGCATATACAGATATGGCCTCGGAACACGGAGACCGAAAGGTCGAGCGTGAATCATATAGTAGATATGATCAACATAGTGATGTTCACCAATTAAACTGCTCCATCTCACGTGATGATCGGACATGGTTTAGTTGATTTGGATCACGTAATCACTTAGAGGATTAGAGGGATGTCTATCTAAGTGGGAGTTCTTTAAGTAAATTAACTGAACTTAAATTTATCATGAAACTTAGTACCTGATAAGTATCTTTCTTGTTTATGCTTGATTGTAGATAGATGGCTCGTGCTGTTGTTCCGTTGAATTTTAATGCGTTCCTTGAGAAAGCAAAGTTGAAAGATCATGGTAGCAATTACACGGACTGGGTCCGTAACTTGAGGATTATCCTCATTGCTGCACAGAAGAATTACGTCCTGGAAGCACCGCTGGGTGCCAGGCCTGCTGCTGGAGCAACACCAGATGTTATGAACGTCTGGCAGAGCAAAGCTGATGACTACTCGATAGTTCAGTGTGCCATGCTTTACGGCTTAGAATCGGGACTTCAACGACGTTTTGAACGTCATGGAGCATATGAGATGTTCCAGGAGTTGAAGTTAATATTTCAAGCAAATGCCCGGATTGAGAGATATGAAGTCTCCAATAAGTTCTATAGCTGCAAGATGGAGGAGAACAGTTCTGTCAGTGAGCATATACTCAAAATGTTTGGGTATAATAATCACTTGATTCAATTGGGAGTTAATCTTCCAGATGATTGCGTCATTGACAGAATTCTCCAATCACTGCCACCAAGCTACAAGAGCTTCGTGATGAACTATAATATGCAAGGGATGAATAAGACTATTCCCGAGCTCTTCGCGATGCTGAAAGCTGCGGAGGTAGAAATCAAGAAGGAGCATCAAGTGTTGATGGTCAACAAGACCACTAGTTTCAAGAAAAAGGGAAAAGGGAAGAAGAAGGGAAACTTCAAAAAGAACAGCAAGCAAGTTGCTACTCAAGAGAAGAAACCCAAACCTGGACCTAAGCCTGAAACTGAGTGCTTCTACTGCAAGCAGACTGGTCACTGGAAGCGGAACTGCCCCAAGTATTTGGCGGATAAGAAGGATGGCAAGGTGAACAAAGGTATATGCGATATACATGTTATTGATGTGTACCTTACTAATGCTCGCAGTAGCACCTGGGTATTTGATACTGGTTCTGTTGCTAATATTTGCAACTCGAAACAGGGACTACGGATTAAGCGAAGATTGGCTAAGGACGAGGTGACGATGCGCGTGGGAAACGGTTCCAAAGTCGATGTGATCGCAGTCGGCACGCTACCTCTACATCTACCTTCGGGATTAATATTAGACCTAAATAATTGTTATTTGGTGCCAGCGTTAAGCATGAACATTATTTCTGGATCTTGTTTGATGCAAGACGGTTATTCATTTAAATCAGAGAATAATGGTTGTTCTATTTATATGAGTAATATCTTTTATGGTCATGCACCCCTGAAGAGTGGTCTATTTTTATTAAATCTCGATAGTAGTGACACACATATTCATAGTGTTGAAGCCAAAAGATGCAGAGTTGATAATGATAGTGCAACTTATTTGTGGCACTGCCGTTTAGGTCATATCGGTGTAAAGCGCATGAAGAAACTCCATACTGATGGACTTTTGGAACCACTTGATTATGAATCACTTGGTACTTGCGAACCGTGCCTCATGGGCAAGATGACTAAAAACACCGTTCTCCGGTACTATGGAGAGAGCAACAGATTTATTGGAAATCATACATACATATGTATGTGGTCCGATGAATATTGAGGCTCGTGGTGGATATCGTTATTTTCTCACCTTCACAGATGACTTAAGCAGATATGGGTATATCTACTTAATGAAACACAAGTCTGAAACATTTGAAAAGTTCAAAGAATTTCAGAGTGAACTAGAAAATCATCGTAACAAGAAAATAAAATTCCTACGATCTGATCCTGGAGGAGAATATTTGAGTTACGAGTTTGGTGTACATTTGAAAAATTGTGGAATAGTTTCGCAACTCACGCCACCCGGAACACCACAGCGTAATGGTGTGTCCGAACGTCATAATCGTACTTTACTAGATATGGTGCGATCTATGATGTCTCTTACTGATTTACCGCTATCGTTTTGGGGATACTCTCTAGAGACGGCCGCATTCACGTTAAATAGGGCACCATCAAAATCCGTTGAGACGACGCCTTATGAACTGTGGTTTGGCAAGAAAACAAAGTTGTCGTTTCTGAAAGTTTGGGGCTGCGATGCTTATGTGAAAAAGCTTCAACCTGATAAGCTCAAACCCAAATCAGAGAAATGTGTCTTCATAGGATATCCAAAGGAAACTATTGGATACACCTTCTATCACAGATCCGAAGGCAAGACTTTTGTTGCTAAGTTCGGAAACTTTCTAGAGAAGGAGTTTCTCTCGAAAGAAGTGAGTGGGAGGAAAGTAGAACTTGACGAGGTAACTATACCTGCTCCCTTATTGGAAAGTAGTGCATCACAAAAAACTGTTTCTGTGACACCTACACCAGTTAGTGAGGAAGCTAATGATGATGATCATGAAACTTCAGAACAAGATACTACTGAACCTCGTAGATCAACCAGAGTAAGATCCACACCAGAGTGGTACGGTAATCCTGTTCTGCAAGTCATGCTACTAGATCATGATGAACCTACGAACTATGAAGAAGCGATGGTGAGCCCAGATTCTGCGAAATGGCTTGAAGCCATGAAATCTGAGATGGGATCCATGTATGAGAACAAAGTGTGGACTTTGGTTGACTTGCCCGATGATCGGCAAGCAATTGAGAAAAAATGGATCTTCAAGAAGAAGACTGACGCTGACGGTAATATTACTGTCTACAAAGCTCGACTTGTCGCAAAAGGTTTTCGGCAAGTTCAAGGTATTGACTACGATGAGACCTTCTCACCCGTAGCGATGCTTAAGTCTGTCCGAATCATGTTAGCAATTGCCGCATTTTATGATTATGAAATTTGGCAGATGGATGTCAAAACTGCATTCCTGAATGGATTTCTGGAAGAAGAGTTGTATATGATGCAACCAGAAGGTTTTGTCGATCCAAAGGGAGATAACAAAGTGTGCAAGCTCCAGCGATCCATTTATGGACTGGTGCAAGCCTCTCGGAGTTGGAATAAACGCTTTGATAGTGTGATCAAAGCATTTGGTTTTATACAGACTTTTGGAGAAGCCTGTATTTACAAGAAAGTGAGTGGGAGCTCTATAGCATTTCTGATATTATATGTAGATGACATATTACTAATTGGAAATAATATAGAATTTCTGGATAGCATAAAGGGATACTTGAATAAGAGTTTTTCAATGAAAGACCTCGGTGAAGCTGCTTACATATTAGGCATTAAGATCTATAGAGATAGATCAAGACGCT
Organism: Triticum urartu; assembly: GCF_003073215.2. Lineage (NCBI taxonomy): Eukaryota > Viridiplantae > Streptophyta > Magnoliopsida > Poales > Poaceae > Triticum > Triticum urartu. The sequence continues at coordinate 458,587,090 of NC_053026.1, read as the reverse complement.
TAATTGGACTTTCACAAAGCACATACCTTGACAAAGTTTTGAAGAAGTTCAAAATGGATCAAGCAAAGAAAGGGTTCTTGCCACTTGCACTAGACTCAATGCCCGACCACTGCAGAAGATAGAGAGAAGATGAAAGATGTTCCCTATGCTTCAGCCATAGGCTCTATCATGTATGCAATGCTGTGTACCAGACCTGATGTGTGCCTTACTATAAGTTTAGCAGGGAGGTACCAAAGTAATCCAGGAATGGATCACTGGACAGCAGTCAAGAACATCCTGAAATACCTGAAAAGGACTAAGGATATGTTTCTCGTATATGGAGGTGACAAAGAGCTCATCGTAAACGGTTACGTTGATGCAAGCTTTGACACTGATCCGGACGATTCTAAATCGCAAACCGGATACGTGTTTACATTAAACGGTGGAGCTTTCAGTTGGTGCAGTTCCAAACAAAGCGTCGTGGCGGGATCTACATGTGAAGTGGAGTACATAGCTGCTTCGGAAGCAGCGAACGAAGGAGTCTGGATGAAGGAGTTCATATCCGATCTAGGTGTCATACCTAGTGCATCGGGTCCAATGAAAATCTTTTGTGACAATACTGGTGCAATTGCCTTGGCAAAGGAATCCAGATTTCACAAGAGAACCAAGCACATCAAGAGACGCTTCAATTTCATCCGGGATCTAGTCCAGGTGGGAGACATAGATATTTACAAGATACATACGGATCTGAATGTTGAAGACCCATTGACTAAGCCTCTTCCACGAGCAAAACATGATCAGCACCAAGGCTCCATGGGTGTTAAAATCATTACTGTGTAATCTAGATTATTGACTCTAGTGCAAGTGGGAGACTGAAGGAAATATTCCCTAGAGGCAATAATAAAGTTATTATTTATTTCCTTATATCATGATAAATGTTTATTATTCATCCTAGAATTGTATTAACCGGAAACATAATACATGTGTGAATACATAGACAAACAGAGTGTCACTAGTATGCCTCTACTTGACTAGCTCGTTAATCAAAGATGGTTATGTTTCCTAACCATGAACAAGGAGTTGTTATTTGATTAACGGGATCACATCATTAAGTGAATGATCTGATTGACATGACCCATTCCATTAGCTTATCACCCGATCGTTTAGTATGTTGCTATTGCTTTCTTCATGACTTATACATGTTCCTATGACTATGAGATTATGCAACTCCCGTTTACCAGAGGAACACTTTGTGTGCTACCAAACCGTCACAACGTAACTGGGTGATTATAAAGGAGCTCTACAGGTGTCTCCAAAGGTACATGTTGGGTTGGCGTATTTCGAGATTAGGATTTGTCACTCCGATTGTCGGAGAGGTATCTCTGGGCCCTCTCGGTAATGCACATCACTTAAGCCTTGCAAGCATTGCAACTAATGAGTTAGTTGCGGGATGATGTATTACGGAACGAGTAAAGAGACTTGCCGGTAACGAGATTGAACTTAGGTATTGAGATACCGACGATCGAATCTCGCGGCAAGTAACATACCGGATTGACAAAGGAACAACGTAATGTTGTTATGCGGTCTTGACTGATAAAGATCCTCGTAGAATAATGTGGGAGCCAATTATGAGCATCCAGTTCCGCTATTGTTATTGACCGGAGACGTGTCTCGGTCATGTCTACATGTTCTCGAACCCGTTAGGGTCCGCACGCTTAAGGTTACGATGACAGTTATATTATGAGTTTATATGTTTTGATGTACCGAAGGGTTGTTCGGAGTCCCGGATGTGATCAAGACATGACGAGGAGTCTCGAAATGGTCGAGACATAAAGATTGATATATTGGAAGCCTATGTTTGGATATCGGAAGTGTTTCGGGTGAAATCGGGATTTTACCGGAGTACCGGGAGGTTACCGGAACCCCCCGGGAGCTATATGGGCCTTAGTGGGCCTTAGTGGAAGAGAGGAGAGGCTGCCATGCTGGGCCGCGCGCCCCTCCCCCCTAGTCCGAATAGGACAAGGAGAGAGGGGGCCGGCGCCCCCCTCCTTCTCTCTCCCTCTTTTCCCACCTCGCGAATCCTATTCCAACTAGGATTGGGGGAGAAGTCCTACTCCCGGAGGGAGTAGGACTCCTCCTGGCGCGCCCTTTGATGGCCGGCCGGCCTCCCCTCTTGAACCTTTATATACGGAGGCAGGGGCACCCCAGAGAGATACAAGTTGATCCACGTGATCATATTCTTAGCCATGTGCGGTGCCCCCTTCCACCATATCGATAATATTGTAGCGGTGCTTAAGCAAAGCCCTGCGACAGTAGTACATCAAGATCGTCACCACGCCGTCGTGCTGACGGAACTCTTCCCCGACACTTTGCTAGATCGGAGTCCGGGGATCGTCATCGAGCTGAACGTGTGCTTGAACTCGGAGGTGCCGTAGTTTCGGTGCTTGATCGGTCGGGCCGTGAAGACGTACGGCTACATCAACCGCGTTGTCATAATGCTTCCGCTATCGGTCTACGAGGGTACGTAGACAACACTCTCCCCTCTCATTGCTATGCATCACATGATCTTGCGTGTGCGTAGGAAATTTTTTGAATACTACGTTCCCCAACACATCATGTGTGAAGTATTCTTCTGGTAATATTGGTGGTGAATCAGCATTTTTGCAAAATGTGAAGGTGGCCTAAAATGGCTAAAACAGAAAAGATAAAAAAAGAAAGAAAAAGGAAAAGGGAAAAGGAAAAGAAAGAGAGAGGGAAGTGCCCCCTCCCGGACCGAACTCCCCTGGGCCGGCCCAACCCCCCCATCCTAGGCGGCCCACCTCCCCCGGTCGCTCTCTTCCCCCCCCCTTCCTGTTCCCCGACCCGAGTCGCTACAGGCGCCGTCCTCGCCGGACCCGCCTCGCCGGCGACGCCCGGGCGAGGGGATAAGGCCTACGCCTCCTCGCCTCCGCGATTCCCGCCTCCACTTGCACCACCCACTCCCCTCTCCCACTCTGTCTGATCCTTCTCTCCTCTCTCCCTCCAGATCCGCGGCCCGAGCGTAGTCGCCGCCGCCCTCCGTCGTTCTCGCGGCCCCGCGCCCGCTGACCCTGTCGGTGAGCTCCGTCGGGGTCGACTACGTCGACTGGTGGCCTCAGCTGGAGCTGGGAGGCACCGCAGCCGCCGTTCGTCCTCGTCCCCATCTCCGGCCACCGCGACGTCGCCGTTGCTCCACCAACACCCCCGCTGCTCCTAAGCCGTCAAGGGCCGTCGTGCGTGCCGCTAGGTGAGCTCCTCCACCTCCTGCTCCCCTCCTTTCAGCCTGCGAACGCGCCGTAGCCACTGCTCCGCTAGCACCCGCACGCATCGCCGCCGACGGGCTCGCCGTCGTGGCCTTCGCCACTGTAACGCGTGGTTGAGCCTCGCATCAGGCTCTGGGAGCTCGTGCAAGTCCAACGCCACCACTAGCGCGCCTCCCCGTTCCTTCTAGCGCCGTTTCCACGCACGCTCGAAAGCCACCGCCGCCAAGCTCGACGCCGGTGATGTTTCCGGCCTCCCCGGCGTAGTCTAGCACCACCACTCGACGCGGCTCCCTCCTAGCTTTCGAACGCAAGTAGTGGCACGCAAAATGGTGACCCGTAGGCATTTTCCGACCTCATCGGTGTTTGGCCGCCATACACGAGCTCGCCGGAGCTACTCCGGCAGCTCCGCTGAGCTGGCGCCGTGTGGGCCACCCCCGGGCCACCACCTAGGTCACTGACCCGTGGCCCCCAATGGACCCGCTGACCCCCTGTTGACTGGTTTGACCAATCAACCGTGCTGACTGGGCAGCCCCAACCTCTGACATGTGGGCCCCCTCTGTTATTTAGTCTAATAACATTTTATAAATAAAAGTAATTAGTTTAACCTAAAACACTCACTGACACCTGGGGCCCACACCCCTAATTGATCATGCTAGATTATTTAATCCACTGTTAAGCCAACAGAGGCTGACATGTGGGTCCCAGTGGCCCCACTGGACAGTTTGACCTGGTCAGCCGTTCCGTTGACTGCTGATGTCATCAACACGTCATGCTGATGTCATTTTATCTTTTTTGTTAATAAATAAATCCAGAATATGGTTTAATCTTTGAAAAATCATAGAAAATAAACCGTAACTCCGATGGAAATGTTTTCTACATGAAAGTTGCTCAGAAAAATCCAACGAATCCGAATATGCGGTCCGTTCATCTGTCACATGCCCCTAGCATGCTGAACATGGAACATTCCCCCTCTGGTCATCTGTCTGACACAGGTCCGGAACCGGGAATACATTCCCGGTTGAATTCCCCCTTCACCTTTTTCGTGTAGCCTTACGTTAGGTCACACCTGACACAGCATATTGCCACGTTATGCTTTGTGATGCTATGTTTGCTTTATATTTACTGTTTCTTCCCCCTCTTCTCTCCGGTAGACCCCGAGACCGATACTGCCACTGTGATCAACTACGTCACCGACGACCCCTCCTTCTTGTCTGAGCAACCAGGCATGCAAACCCCCCTTGAGCATTCCGATATCGCCTATTTCTTTCCCTCTCATGCTTGCATTAGAACTGCTACTACTTTCTGTATGATCCTACTCCGATGCATAGCCTGTTGTTGTTACCTGCTTTTATACCTTACGTGTTTATCCTAAACTGCTTAGTATAGGTTGGTTAGTGATCCATCAGTGACCCCCACCTTGTCTTTGTTGCCCCTGCTTCATCATTGAAGACCCAATCAACGGGATCGAAGACCAGGCCCTGGCACCGCACATCACTTTCCCCTTAGTTGTTCGACACTACTGGGTTACTATCGAGTACCGAGGGTGAGACCTCTACAGCACTTCTGATGTTAACCCTGTAGTGTAGTCATTCGGTCGTGGTCATCGAGGGTGATTTCCTCCTTAACCACTTCGGAAACGACTCTGTCGTGCAACCCCTCAAGTGTGAACCTCGGGGGTGATTCCTCTTATGTTCACCTTGATGATTACATCTAGTGGAATTCATTGGGGGTGATTCCTCGGGTTTTCCCCTTGGTGTTATACACACAGTTACTATGGTTACTATGACTTTGCACTGAGCCATGTTATTAAAGACGGGTCGGCCCTGAGCGGTACTCGCGCGAGCTTAATTGCGAGTGATGTGGAGTCGGGTTGACCTGGAAGGTGCCCGCGAGATACTGGCGTGGCCGGGCATTCTTAGCCCTTGCCGCAAGTACTCGAGACGGGGCAATGGGGTCACATCTTTCGTGAGTCTCTGCTTGTTACCGCGCGTTCCCAATCCACTACGATTTGGATATTTGATCCGAGGGGCCTCTCGCCTGATAGCACTAACCATCACGTGGGCATAGTATGGGTGTTCTGCGTCGTATGCATCAGCCGAAGCTTAATAGACGTCAGCGACTGAGCGGCGCGCGCCAGGTTGGACTGCGTAAGCACCTGCCTTGTTGAAGGAGGTAGCTAGGTCTGCTCACCGGCCGCCCACACAATGTGCAGGAGTTCCCGGGGAGATGGCCCATGACCCCTGGGGGCATAGGTTTAGTCCGGCATGCTGACCTCTCTATTAAGCGTAGGTCGGGTTGCGGCATATTGTTTGGCCGAGGCCGGGCATGACCCAGGAAAGTGTGTCCCGCTGGAGTTAATCGAGCGTGGTGGGTAAGTTGGTGCACCCCTGCAGGGAAGAAAACATCTATCGATAGCCTGTCCTACGGTAACGGACACTTGGAGTTGAATCCCGATCGATACAACTAGAACTGGATACTTGAGATGAGACCTGGAGATGAGACTTGGATATGAGATGATAACTGGATAGTATGGCTCTGGGATTGCTTTCTCGCAGGGAGTCAAGAAAGGATCTCTGGCCGAGGTTAATAACATTACTGCTACTTTACTTCATGCTACTCTACTCCCTCCTGTTGCTGCAAGATGGTGGTTTCCAGAAGATGCTAGTCTTCAATAGGCTAGGCTTTCCCCTTCCCTTCTGGCATTCTGCAGTTTAGTCCACAGATACAACCCATTCCTTTGATATAGATGCATACTTAGTTTAGATCTGATGTAAGTCTTGCAAGTACTTTGGATGAGTACTCACAGTTCCTTTGCTACTCCTTTTTCCCCATACCCGATTGTTGCGACCAGATGACGGATCCCAGGAGCCAGACGACGCCACTGATGACTACTACTACCCGGATAATGCTTACTACTACGTGAAGACCGCAGACGACTAGGAGTAGTTAGGAGGCTCCCAGGCAGAAGGCCTTGCCTTTTTGATCGTTGTTGCTTTTGTGCTAGCCTTCTTAAGGCAAACTTGTCTAACTCGTGTCTGTTCTCAGATATTGTTGCTTCCGCTGACTCTTGTGTATTCGAGCCCTCGAGGCCGCTGGCTTGTAATATAAAGCATGTACTATTTTAATTTGTGTCTAGAGTTGTGTTGTGATATCTTCCTGTGAGTCCTTGATCTTGATCGTACACATTTGCGTGTATGATTAGTGTACGATTGAATCGAGGGCGTCACAGAAAGGGGGGCCTCCCCCCTTCTCCTAGTCCTAATCGGCCTCCTGCTCAAGGGGGGTGCACCAACCCCTTGTGGGCTGGTGTGCTTCCCTCTTATGGCCCATAAGGCCCATAACTTCTCCCGGGGGGTTCCGGTAACCTCCTGGTACTTCGGGAAAATGCCCGAACCACTTGGAACCATTTCGATGTCCAAATGCAACCTTCCAATATATGAATCTTTACCTCTCGACCATTTCGAGAATCCTCGTCATGTCTGTGATCACATCTGGGACTCCGAACAAGCTTCGGTCATCAAACCACATAACTCATAATACAAATCGTCATCGAACGTTAAGCATGCGGACCCTACGGGTTCGATAACTATGTAGACATGACCGAGTCACATCTCCGGTCAATAACCAATAGCAGAACCTAGATGCTCATATTGGCTCCTACATATTCTACGGAGAACTTTATCGGTCAAACCGCATAACAACATACGTTGTTCCCTTTGTCATCGGTATGTTACTTGCCCGAGATTCGATCTTCGGTATCATCATACCTAGTTCAATCTCGTTACTGGCAAGTCTCTTTACTCGTTCCTTAATGCATCATCCCGTGACTAACTCATTAGTCACATTGCTTGCAAGGCTTATAGTGATGTGCATTACCGAGAGGGCCCAGAGATACCTCTCCGACATTTGGAGTGACAACTCCTAATCTCGATCTATGCCAACTCAACAAACACCATGGGAGACACCTGTAGAGCATCTTTATAATCACCCAGTTACGTTGTGATGTTTGATAGCACACTAAGTGTTCCTCCGGTATTCGGGAGTTGCATAATCTCATAGTCATAGAAACATGTATAAGTTATGAAGAAAGAAATAACAATAAACTAAACGATCATAGTGCTAAGCTAACGGATGGGTCTTGTCCATCACATCATTATCTAATGATGTGATCCCGTTCATCAAATGACAACACATGTCCATGGTCAGGAAACATTAACCATCTTTGATTAACAAGCTAGTCAAGTAGAGGCATACTAGGGACGCTCTGTTTTGTCTATGTATTCACACATGTACTAAGTTTCTGGTTAATACAATTCTAGCATGAATAATAAACATTTATCATGATATAAAAAAATAACAACTTTATTATTGCCTCTATGGCATATTTCCTTCACGGGCTGCCCCTTCACCCTTGTCTTCGGCAATCATAATGTGTAAAATGACACAACATGTCATCAGCTGCCACAAAGTCTTTGATTCCCACATCATTGCAGCTCCATGAAAAATTCCCCGACGAGCTTGGAGCACTTCGAATGCCCTCTCCATATCCTTCCTACGTGTTTCTTGCATTGTTGCAAACTGGATTTGTTTGATTCCATGGGGATTTGATATGATCTTCCCAAACGTCGTCCACTGAGGATAGATACCATTTGCAAGGTAGTACCCCATGTTGTAGGCATGTCCATTGACAGTGTAGTTGCACGGCGGTGCTTCCCTATTGCAAAGTCTCCCGAACATGAGAGATCACCGGAGCACATGTGAAGTCTATAAGTCCGTAAGTCGTTTGATGCCACTGCTGTGAGTATGATGGTGGCCTCTTTGGTGTGACGTTGCTACGTACCGCACAAATCTTTGAGGCAGTTCTTCCACTTGCCAATTCATGCAATCAATTAAACTGGGCATACCTGAAAAGCCTCTTGCTGCTCCAATAGCCATCAAATTTTCTGTTTGAAAATTTGGTTATCTCATCTACTCTGTTTCAAACACCTGCATCACATCGCGGGCAAATTTCACAGTTATCTTTAGGCATGTGCTCTTCCCCATCCGGACCAGCCCACCAACGGCATCGGCGACGGTACCTAGTGCAAGCATTCTCGTAGCAGTCATGCATTTCTGCTTAACAGAGAATGAGAGTTGTCCACAACAATCCCTAGTGAGCTTGAAGTAGGGAGCATGTGCCTCCACTCCCTCCACCACGCACAAGAACAAGGGTTTGCGCATATCGAAGCGTCGACGAATGTATCAAGGAATGTTGGTTTGGAATCGATGTAGTACTTGTAGAGTAGCCATGCTCCAGTGACCCTATCCCGGTTTGAAACTCCTCCCTTTGACCGAACCCTTGAAGTTCGAGATGTGTTCCACCTCCCTGTCCATTTCCTCCTGGATGCTCATGATCATCAGCATCTTGACATTTCCATCCAACTCTGATGAATCAAAGAACTCCATTGCACTAATTCATCAAGGTCCATACTCCTCATCTGATGAACCATCTGAATTCATTGTTTTCCCTACAAACGAATCAGACACAAAAAATTGCTCGACCAATTTGTCAAACACATAGAGGGCAAGGTGCAGTCCGAGAATAGCCGGATGTACTGCAGTGGCCTCCAGGTTGGCGATAGTGTCCGGAGCGGCGAGATGACCAGGGAGGAGTTTTGTGGCAGTGGTGACAGCCCGCACTGCAGATATCAAGCAAGGAGGGGGGCTCGCCCCCGCTCGAACTTGGCCCGGCGATACCCTCCGGCGAAGACAAGGGAGGAGGAAGGTGGGTAGAGGAGGGAGGCGACCGGTGCTAGGGCTTGGCCCAATTGCCGCCCACGTGAGCTACAGGGCCATGAGGAAAAGTCAAATGGAGAATTCAAGCACCTTGCATTGTACACAGCCTAAGAGCATCTCCAGCCGTTGGCCCCCCAAGAGATGCTAAAAATTGCCGCCTGGGGGCGTACCGGCGCTAAACCACGTGCTAGGGGCGTGATGCTCCCCAGTCGCCGCGCCCACGTTTTTTTGAAAAACAAAATCCGACCCCACATTCGCATAAACAAGGTGCAAATTTAACCAAACTTCGGTGAGTTCATAAAATATTTTACAAAAGAAGAAAAAAAACAATACTAGACAAGTCGTCGCCCTCGCCGCCCGCCGCCCTGAAGCTCTACATGCCGAGGAGTCTGTAGAACTGCGTGTAGTCGTCGTCGTCGTCGCCTCCTCCGCGGCCGCCGTCACTGCTGCTCCCCTACCCAGGGTCGCCGAGGCACGGCGGGTTGGACGGTCTGGGGGCGTCCTCGTCCTCGTCGCTGTCGAGGATCACCACACCGTTCTCGTCCTCGCGCCCATGCTGGCGGGCGGCTATCTCCTGCAGGGCTCGGCGCTGCCGGACCATCTCGCCGCGGAGGTAGTCGTCCCGCACCCACTTTAGGGCGGCCTCGTCAGAGAAGCCGGACCGCGCTATGGCCTCGTACTCCGCGGGGAGGCTGGACTCCACCTTCGGCCTGACGAGACGGGCAGAGGTGGGGGAGGACTCGGTGATGCGGACGCCGCAGCTGCGGGTGCGCCGGCTGATCGGCACGGCCTGGGGCTCCGGCTTGACGGGGAGGAAGGAGGGAGAGCCGGACGAGCGGACGGACGAGGAGGAGGACGCCGGGTCCATGCGTCTCGGCGTCCATGAGCTCCCACGCCGGCGGGAGAAGGTGGGGGGCGGGGTACTCCAGCCTCGGCGTGTTGCCGCCCTCGATGTACTCGAGGACGGCCTCCAGCGTGCGACCGGGCACGCCCCACCATCGACGGCGCCCGTCAGCGTTGAGCCTCCTAGAGGGGATGACGCCGTTGGTGGCCTCGAGCTGCTCGGCGTGGCGATGACGGAAGTACGGCTCCCACAGCGAGCTGTCGGGGGTGTACCTCGGCCCTTCTCTTGCCGCCTGCGACAGAGAGGCACGGATGCGGGCGATCTCCGCATGACACGCCGCCCCGGTGGGCGGCGGTGGCACCGGGACCCCGCCGGCGCTTATCCTCCACGCTCCGGGCACCCGCATGTCCGGCGGGACCGGATACTCGGCCTCATAGCGAAGCCGGGCTTCGTCCTCGTGAAGGTGGCGGCAGCCGAACCCGTTCGCCGTCGCGCCATCGCCTGGGTAGCGCTCGGCCATTGAGTGAACTGGAAACGGCGAGAAGAGAGGGAGGAACGGGGGCGTCGGCGGTGGAGAGCGAGGTCTGTGCGTGGCTCACCGATGCGGGAGGGGGCGACTTATATAGGCGGCGCCCGTGTGGCCGCCGTGTGTACGCGTGGCGGGCGAGGGACGCGCGTCGCCCCGCCTTCACTGCGCCGCCCGTGAGGCATCAATGGAGGCTGACCGGCGCGGCAGCACGCGCAACTTTGGCATTGATTCCCCCGCAGGAACCGAGACGATGAGGACGACGAAGCGACGAGAACAGCCGAGTCGCTGTCAAGAAGGGCCCGCCAATTTTCGCGCCAAAAACGATTCGATCGGCGCCCCCAAGCATCCTCCAGCGCATCGGGTTCGGCCTGTATCCGCCGGCACCAATTTCGGCCCGAGCCGGCAAAAAAAAGGCCTTTGAGGGCGTGATTGAATCGATTTTTCAGCGCCGGCGACTAAAAAGTCGTCTGGCGGGCCTTGTTGGGGCGCCGCTGGAGATGCTCCAAGTTGTTCGCTCTTTAGTGCAAGCCAACGGTTAGTTCATGTCTCATGGCGTCGGCTGTATCGTCGAGTACATTTGTATTTCTCGAAGAAGGAAAATTGGCATATACACGTGCCTTGAGCTCGCACTCGGACAGAGGCCGTCGACGAGCAGGAAAAGAAAAGGTAAATGGAAGTAACCGCCGGCCGGCCGTTCTATACTTTGGGCGCGGATGGAGTTGGCGTGGTTGGAGGTTTCAGGTCTTCGTACCTAGCAAAGTTGCAATTAATCAGACAGAGAGATGGATGGATCATACGCGTGAATTTGAATGCCATTGCCATGAGCTAGATGAGCAGGAAGACAGGGAGAAATTAGTACCTGGCGTATGGTGAAAGCGGGCGCCCTGGATCACCAGTGGCGGGGGCGGTGGGAGGAGCACCGTTGGGGTTGGAATCCAACAGCGGCGACGACGACTCGGCTGCAGCCTCGGCGGTCGTGCTAGTCGCTGCATCCGGAGAGGCGGCAGTGGGCGGCGGCGATGGAGAATCACCGGCATCCTGTTTCTTGCTGCTGCTCCTGCTGGGTGTCGGGGAAGACGGTGGCTTCAGCCCCTCGTACCTGCGACGCCGTCAGGAAATTAATGGATCCATCAGAGGCCGAATTCTTCACTCGGATGCCAAGGATGTAACATCAGTTGGTTCACTTACGCCGCGTAGGGTGAGAGCGGCCGCGGCTTTGCAGCAGCAGCGGGAGCGGCCGGAGGAGGTGGAGGAGGAGCCGGAGCAGCTGGTGCTGGTGCCGGTACAGGTGCAGGGGGCGACTCCTTCAGCGCCTGACCGGTGGTGCCGCTGCTAAAGCTGGGTGTTGGGGACGATGGCGGCTTCAACCCTTCGTACCTGCAATGCAACAAAATGTATGAGGAAATGATCGTCCATTACCACGAGTCCATCAGGATATCAGTTCCGCGGTTCACTTACGCCGCGTAGGGCGAGAGCGGCCGCTCTGCTTTTGCTGCTGCAGCTGGTGCTGGTTCAGCTGTCGGTGCCGGTGCTGGAGGTGCTGCAGCAGCTGCTGGTGCCGGTGCCGGTGCTGGAGGTGCTGCAACTGCTGGTGGTGCCGGTGCCGGTGCCGGTGCTGGAGGTGCTGCAACTGGTGCTGGTGCCGCCGCTGCTGCGGGAGGCGACTCCTTCGCCGGGGGCGGTGCCCTGCCGGGGTCGGAGGGGACTCTGGCGAGGAGGTCCTCCGTGGGCAGCAGCGGCGCGGTGGTCTCAGCCACTAGCTCCACCACCTTGCAGTACGCCGCCCTCCGGTTCTTGGCCACGCACGCGATAAGCTCCGCGACCTGCAGGTTGGACACCAGGCCGCCGACGTACGTGTCCCGCGGCGACACCACCAGGTTGTGCGTCTCCTTGTACGCGTCCGTCGGCCTCTCCATGCCCCCCGGCCGCACGATCGTGTACGGGACGCCGCTGGCCACCAGCGCCTCCTCCGCCATCTTCTTCCAGCACAGAACGCCCCAGAACAAGCTGCTCGATCGATCATGTCAAAACTCCATTAATCCTTGGCCAAAACGAAGTCTGGTTCGAAAGAAAGAAGTGGTGTTGATCTGTCGGCGTTTTTACTTGAGGAGGGCGGCCGGGAAGCCGAATCTGGTGGTGCCGAGGGAGGTGACGAGGACGAAGTGCTCGACGCCGGCCTTGGCCGCGGCGCGCACGAGGTTGGCGGTGGCCACGTAGTCGATGCGGTAGGGGCCCGTGACGTCGAGGATCTCCTTCTCGCTGGCGCCGATGGAGCACACCACGAGCGCCGCGTCGCCGATGGCCGCCTTGATGCCCGCCTCGCCCTGCTTCTCCAGGTCGCACTCGACCAGCTCCAGCCTCGAGGCCGGGGCGCTCCCTTCGCCGAGCTCCAGCCGCTCCACGCTCTGCACGAGGGGCGACGCCCTCTCCTTGCTCCGGACGGCCGCGCGGACGCGGAAGCCAAGCTTGATGAGCTCCCTACACGCGCATGGCATCATTTCCCAAATGCATTACACATGCAGCAGCGGACGGAACCGCAAACTGCCGGCGGCGATCGAGCAGAGTCGAAGAGCAGTACCTTACGGTTCGGGAGCCGACCTTCCCCGTGGCACCGGCAACGAAGACGAGGTCCTGCTCCTTCACCGGCGCCGTGGCGGCCGCGGCCATCGCGTAGACGCGGCCGGCGGGGAAGGAGCGAGCAGAGGAGGAGGGGCGAGCGAGCGATATAAGAGGAGCGCCATGGTGATACCCGCACCTGCGCGACCTGCGCGCAGACGCAGAGCACGCGAGCGGGCCGTTGCCGCCGGCGACGCGGCACCGGGGCAGCGGCGCCGACAGGGACACGGCGGCGGCCTTGGCCTCCATGTCGATCGAGCCGCTGTAGCTCTCCACCGCTCCAGTTACTCCCCGGACGTCACTCGGATTCCCCTGATCTCCGGCCCCCGCGGCGGCTGCTCGTGGCCTCGTATCGCGTCGAGGGGCGATGTGTGGTGTCCGACGTGGCGCGGCCGCGTGCTCCGGGCTGGGATAACGTGGGGCCCTCTCCTCATCCCCTCGTCCAGTGTCCATGCAAGGAGTGAAGAGAACCGAGGTGGCATATGGGGACATGGCCGGTCGTGCCGTGGATGGCGACGCGGGCGCTGGAAAGGGCGCGCGCGGGCGTCCGGCTTGGAGCACGACGCCGTGCGTGGTGACTGCGTCCGCGCGTGCTCCACCATTCCCTGTGCGTGGCGGAAGCTCGTGGCCGGGCTAATTTTTGGATGATTTTCTCCTCAGTTTGACTCTTTTGGGAGTGGCTACGGATCGGACGACTGAATTCCTAATTTGGGTCAGTTATTTCATTTTATTTCGGCGTGTCCAACAGAGCTAACTCAGCTCCACGGTGAGAAACCAAGGAAGAAATGAAACATATGTGCAGGTGCAGCTCGATCAGACGTGTACATGACGATGAATCGGTTCACATACCCACCTTGTGCACACGGGAACTCAAAAGCTTCTACCTTCTCTAGCCTTCCGGCTCCCCCTTATACAAATATACTAAAATGAAAATAGTAATAAACCAAAAAAAAGAAATTTTGTAAGGAAGAATGCATTATTGACACTGGTATTACCCTCTAAGAAAAAAGAAAATGAACAAAATGAAAACAAATAATGATAAAATTTGCACAAAAATTACACAAAAAATGTGGTTTTTATTATATGCAATAATAAACAAATAATATTGGAACTTTTGCAAAAAAAGTTCTCTAACAAGGAATGAATTAGTGGCATTAGTATTACGCTTAAAGAAGAAATAAAAATAATAATAATAATGGCAAAATTTGCACCCAATTTATACAGAAATAATCGTTTTCAAAATATACAAGAATAAACATATAATAGTAAATTCTTTTGCAAAAAAAAGTTTTCTAAATAAAGAATAAATTAGTGACATTGGTATTTGATCCATGGCTTCTCTACTTCTCAAAATCAAAATTATAAAGTTTTCCGAGAAAAATGAATTAATGAAAATGGTATTACCACTTAAGAAGAAAATTAAACATGACAAAATCTGCACACAATTTACACAGAAAATTGTGCTTTTTATAATATGAAAGAATAAGCATATAATAGTGGAATTTTCGCAAAAACAAGTTTCCAAAGAAGAAATCAATTAGTGGCATTGGTATTACCCTTAAATAAGAAGTAGAAACTAAATCAAAATCAAAATAACAAAGTTTTCGTAGAAAAAATGAATTAGTGGCATTGGTATTACTCTTTAAAGAGAAGCAAAATTAAGAAACAAATAATGAAAAGTTTTGGACATAATTTTCACATAAATAAGCATATAAATATAGTAGTGGAATTTCATTACAAAGTTTTCTAAAAAGGAATGAAATGTTCACATTGGTATTACCCTTAAAAAAGAAAGAAACATAATTTTTTACCTTTACCTAATAATAAAGGAAGAAGCCTTTCATAGTTCTCCATACATTTAGTTGTTTTTCCTGCGTTCTTTACGTAATTGGGTTGTTCTTTACGATAAAAATTTCATCCATCGCCCAACTACTGGGCTGTTGGGAATTTCGCCGTCACCACATAAATATAGTAGTGGAATTTCATTACAAAGTTTTCTAAGAAGGAATGATATGCTTACATTGGCATTACCCTTGAAAAGAAAAAAAGAAAAAAAATTATCTTTGCCTAATAATAAAGGAAGAAGCCTTTCATAGTTCTCCATACATTTAGTTGTTTTCCCTGCGTTCTTTACGTAATTAGGTTGTTCTTTACGATAAAAATTTCGTCCATTGCCCAACTACTGGGCCGTTGGGAATTTCGCCGTCACCCCCTAATGGGCCGCCACGTAGTTGCTAGGCCTGCTTTATTTTATGGGCCCAACAGCTGACGAATCAGCGAAAAATTGTACAACATAGTGGGGAATTGATCTCGTGACTGTACGGTACAGTTTAAAATGCCATAGCTACCAACTCAGCTAGCACATGTTTTAGGTAATAATCCCACCTCGCTCTTATGGGGACAACTACCATCAGTTAATATATCTTCATAAGTTAGAATCAGCAAGCCACCACGTCAAACAGAAAACAGAGACTTGTCTAGGCAAGAAGGTTTTCCCAACCAGCAGTGACACCTTGGATGTAAACCAGGGGGGCATTGCTATGGCGGCAAGGCCGAGCGGCGCCACCCTGACCGACATTGGCGCCGCACAGGGCCGGTCCTGAGATTTCAGGGGCCAGGGGCAAAAACTAATATGGGCACCTCATCGCCCCTCATATATATGTTCGCATATATCAATATCAAAGGTTGAGATTGTTAAGTATTTAGATACATTATAACTGTGCACATTCTGAGGCCTCTCACGCAGCCAGGTTTTTCAGCCGTCCGATGCAGATCTTTCGACTTTCTGGCCATTGGAATCATGAGAGTGGCAGGCGATCCGTCAAGGGCCGCGCTGTTTGTTGTCCTTAATGAGTCGCTTAATGGCATGATGGCAGCGGAAGAGCGCCGCCCGGCTGTTCGCTTTCCGGCCAATAATAGTGTGGGAGGCCGCGGGTGGGTCGCTTGATGCCCTTCCACCTCCTCCTTACTGTTGAGTAAATAGGCAATTTCTCGATTAAATTAATCCACGAGTAAATCACTAGCATGGCATTGACACAAATAAACACATACTGATATTCAGTGAAGCTAGCACATACTACGCTAATTGCAGAAAGATCTACGTATAACGCTAGCATGGCTAAAACAGAAAACAGTAGGAGCGGAATAAACGAGTTATACCCTCCAGTAGGCCATGCAGAGGCCGCGGCTTTGGTGGCGGCAACGGTGTCCTCGGCGGCCTTCTTGTCGGCTTCAGCTTTCTCGGCGGCGGCATGTTCGGCGTCGGTGGATGTGGTGATGATGAAGGCGACGCAGACGTAGAGGAAGTAGACGATCGGAAGCGAGCAGTCGCGTAATCGTTACCCAAAAACCTATTCGCCCCTCACCCCGTACAGGAACCAGAAGGGCGTGGTTTCGGAGACCTGCTCTCCCGTCGACCGTGTACGCGGCGGACGGGATGGAGTCACCGGCGGCAGCAGCAGCAAGGGAACGACGGTGGGCGTGCGCGTGGAGCAGATGTGATCTGTTCGTGGCGGCTAGGGTTAGGAGACACCGCACACTTATATAGACACAGCCGCGTGGAGAGACGTGGGCTCGACCCATGTCCGAGTCCGTGACAGCCCACGATCTGATGTCTCATATCGTGGCCCAACTATCAGAGAACTCTCCGTTAGTGACTGGCAAAAATAAGCGCGTAGGTGTGAGCTCGGCTCGGCTCAATCCCGCAACCCGCGGCGCGTCGTGACGAGGCGTGCCGTGGCGAGTCGGGCGGCGGAGGAGGAGTGCGCGAGGGCCTCTTCTCTTCTCAAGCTCCAATAGCATGTAGAAAAGAAACCCTTATAAATCAGTCTAACTCTCCTTCCACTAGCGGGGTGGGACTAAACTTCCCACTACACCTAGTGCCATATAACCCACATGGGCCCTTAGAGATTTTTCAGAAATTGCTATATGGGCCTAGAGCCCATCTCAAATTTCAGCAATCCCCCACCAGATCTCGAGGGCCCATTGTGTCCTCTGTTCCAATTGCTGTTTCGCTATACCAGTGTGTCAGTGAAGACCTGTTAAGGTTGAACTTCACCTAGAGCAAGTAGCTACACTCCTTACAACTGAACAATGAACTATGCCTTGAATTGTCAGTTTGGCATAAAGAAGTTTCACTACATGTCTTACTAGTACTAGGCTGTCGAAGGCTGACCCCTCGGGTGGAGCATATAAGTCACACTCCTGACCTATTCATGAGCTTACCAGAGATCACCCCAATCTCATAGACTGTGACCAGCAGTCGGGCTCACATAGGTGTGTTCCCCCAAAGATCGCTCTGTAGGATAGCATCTTGCTTACATAAGCTTTGGAACACATTAAGACAATAGTCATCCTACCATACAGTATCGAGAGTATTGCATCTCCAACGGAGTGGGTTAGTATAGTTACTCTCCTCAGTTCACCACTGGCTTGTTTTCCCAGGTCCTAATTCACGGGATCTCCGATCACATAGGTTGGGTTACTACCATGGCAACTCATGTGGGTCTCATACCCATCTCCCTCGATGCATTATCTATCACAACACGTGATAGCCCTTTCGTAAAGGGATCTGCCAGATTCTTAGCCGTATGGACATAGTCCAACGCTATCACTCCGGAGTTTCTTAATTTTCTGACAGCTTTTAATCTCATTCTTATGTGTTTGATGGACTTCATGTTGTCCTTTGAACTCTTCACCTTGGTGATGACAGTCTGATTGTCACAGTTCATAAGGATAGCCGGAACCGGTTTATCAACCAATGGCAAGTCCATCAAAAGATCTGGAAGCCATCTCGCTTCAACACCAGATGTGTCTAATGCTGTTAATTCTGCTTCCATTGTCGATCTCGTTAAGATCGTTTGCTTGCAAGACTTCCAGGAAATAGCGCCACCTCCAAGAGTAAACATATACCCAGTTGTGGCCTTCATCTCATCAGCATCAAAGATCCAATTCGCATCACTATACCCTTCAAGTACCGACGGTTATCCGGTATAGTGAAGTCCATAGTTCATAGTACCTTTCAGATAGCGCATAACTCTCTCAACAGCATGCCAATGTACATCTCCCGGATTGGAAACAAGCCGGCTCAGTTTGCACACAGCAAATGAGATGTCAGGACGAGTAGCACATGCTAGGTACATCAGTGAACCAACCACTTGAGAATATCTCAATTGATCTACCGCCGTGCCTTCGAATTTTCGAATCCGCACGCTAGGATCATATGGTGTTGCAGAAGGTTTGCAGTCCGAATATCCAAATGGCTCAAAATCTTCTCAACATAGTGGGATTGCAAAAGTGTAATACCACCCTCAGAATTTCTCAGTAGCTTGATGTTTAAGATAACATCAGCCACACCAAGGTCTTTCATCTCAAAGTTCTGAGATAGAAATAATTTGACCTCCTCAATGACTTTGAGGTTTGTTCCAAATATCAGTATGTCATCAACATACAAGCACAGTATAACTCCTTCGCCCCCACCATGGGCGATAGTATACACATTTGTCAGCCTCATTAACAACGAAACCAACAGATGTCAGAGTTGTATTAAACTTATCATGCCATTGCTTAGGTGCTTGTTTCAGGCCATATAAAGATTTTATCAACCTACACACCTTTCTTTCCTGACCATCTATCACAAAGCCATCAGGCTGTTGCATGTAGATTTCCTCCTTTAGCTCTCCATTTAGAAAAGCCGTCTTAACATCCATCTGATGGACGAGAAGACCGTGCGAGGCCGCCAACGAGAGTAATACTCGAATGGTGGTCAGTCTAGCCACAGGTGAATAAGTATCGAAGAAATCTTCCTCTTCTTGCTGGTCATAGCCCTTGGCCACAAGCCTAGCCTTACTTTTCAATAGTACCATCGGGCCTAAGCTTCTTTTTGAACACCCACTTACACCCCAGTGGTTTGCAACCATAGGGACGATCAGTGATCTCCCATGTCCCGTTAGCCATGATGGAATCCAACCCACTTACACCCCAGTGGTTTGCAACCATAGGGACGATCAGTGATCTCCCATGTCCCGTTAGCCATGATGGAATCCATCTCGCTACGGACCGCATCCTTCCAGTAGTCAGCTTCTGGAGAGGCATACGCTTCTGAAATAGAAGTGGGAGTATCATCCATGAGGTACACGAAGAAATCATCACCAAAGGTCTTTGTAGTCCTTTGTATCTTGCCCCTACCAAGGGTTTCCTCGTCATCCTCCTCAGGATTTTCATAATGTGTTTGTTCATAATATTCCATAGGAATGGCAGGTTCAGGGGTCTCCTCAGATTCCTGTCTAGAAGTGCTTTGCATATCTCTCATAGGAAAAATATCCTCGAAGAATGTAGCATCCTTAGACTCCATAATTGTACCGACCTTCTGGTCAGGTACCTCAGATTTCACTACTAGAAACCTATAGCCAACACTGTTCTTAGTGTAACCCAAATTAACGCAATCCACAGTCTTTGGTTCAAGCTTACGCTTTTTGGGGATCGGCACATTGACTTTCGCCAAACAGCCCCAAGTACGCAAGTACGAGAGTGTTGTCCTTCTCTTTGCCCATTTCTCATAGGGAGTGATCTCATTATCCTTTGTCGGAACTTTATTCAGGACATGACATGCCGTCAATATAGCCTCCCCCCACCATGCCTTGGATAAACCCGATGTATCTAACATGGCGTTAACCAAATCAGTTAGAGTACGGTTTTTCCGCTCGGCAACCCCGTTGGTTTGGGGTGAATAGGGAGGCGTCCTCTCATGAATAATGCCATGTTCCGCACAGAAAGAATCAAACTCACTCAAGAAGTACTCTCCACCACGATCTGACCGGACTCGTTTAATTTTCTTTTCAAGTTGTTTCTCAACTTCTGCCTTATAGATTTTAAAGTAGTGTAGAGCCTCATCTTTAGTGTTTAACAGATACACATAACAATATCTAGTGGAGTCATCTATCAATGTCATAAAGTATTTCTTTCCACCTTTAGTCAACACACCATTCATCTCACAAAGATCAGAATGTATGAGTTCTAATGGTGCCAAGTGTCTCTCCTCCGCGGCCTTGTGAAGCTTGCGAGGTTGCTTAGCTTGCACACATGAAAGGCACTTAGAACCTTTGGCTAAGGTGAAACTCAGGATTAAATCCAACTTGGCTAGCCGCGTCATAACACCGAAACTAATGTGACAAAGACGTGAATGCCAAACTTCAGATTCATTAACATTCGAATGAATATGGTTCACGACTTTATTACTAAAATATGCGAGGGAAAGGCGGAACATCCCTCCGCTCTCATAACCTTTTCCAACAAAGAGTCCATATTTCGTAACAACTAATTTATTAGACTCGAAAACCAACTTAAACCCTTCTCTACATAGAAGGGATCCACTAACGAGGTTCTTCTTGATGGCGGGGACATGCTGCACGTTCTTCAGCTACATGATCCTTCCCGAAGTAAACTTCAGATCGACCGTGCCAACACCATGAACAGAAGCACTCGCGCCATTCCCCATCAATATGGACCCGTGACCTGTGGCCTGGTAAGAAGTGAACAATGAAATGTCAGCACACACATGAACACCTACACCCGTGTCCACCCACCAATCGTTGGGTTGAAACACTGAAAAATAGTAAATAAATTACCGTACCCAGATGCACCATTCTCATTGTTGCCCACAATCATGTTGACAGACTTGGAGTCCTGTCCTGGCTTCTTGTACTTGTTTGGGCACTTGTTGGCCCAATGTTCAACCGAACCACAAGTAAAGCAACCCTCATCCTTCTTGTTCTTCTTGAAGGTCTTCTTACCCTTGTTCTTGAAGTCGGTATTCTGTTGGACACTGTTCTTTCCCTTGGGCTTGTGGGAGTTATGGTTCCTCTAGTTCACCATGTTGGCGACAGAAGTCCCTTCGGTCCCTTTTCCATGTGAGTCTTTTGCCCTCGAATTCTGCTCAACACTCAGATGGCCAATGACATCCTCCACATAGAATTCACGCCTCTGATGTTTCAGAGTGGTGGCAAAGTTCCTCCGGAATTAGGGAGCTTAGCGATTATGCAGCCCGCGACAAACTTGCCCGGTAACTTGCACTTAAGAAGTTCAAGCTCCTTAACGATGCATATTATCTCATGATCCTGCTCCAATACAGGACGGTTTTCAACCATCTTGTAATCGTGGAACTGCTCTATAATATACATCTCGCTCCCTGCATCGGCGGCCCCAAATTTAGATTCGAGCGCCTCCCACAAGTCCTTGGCGACATGCACATGTAAATATGCATCGACCAGTTTATCTCCGATCACGCTAAGAACTGCTCCGAGAAACACAACGGTAGCCTCCTTGAACGCCTTCTCCTGTTCAGGAGCAATCGTTCCCGTGGAGACACCGGTGACCCAGAACACGTTCATAGCCGTGAGCCATAACGTGGTCTTAGTCTGCCAACGCTTAAAGTATGTACCGGTAAACTTATCCGGTTTCAGTGCAGCGGCAAAGCCACTTGCCGAAAAATTCCTACACATAATAGGTTTTTGGATTGTTGAGTAAATAAGCAATTTCTCGATTAAATTAATCCACGAGTAAATCACTAGCACAGCATTGACACAAATAAACACATACTGATATTCAGTCAAGCTAGCACATACTACGCTAATTGCAGAAAGATATACGTATAATGCTAGCATGGCTAAAACAGAAAACAGTAGGAGCGGGATAAATGAGTTATACCCTCCAGTAGGCCATGCAGAGGCCGCGGCTTTGGTGGCAGCAGCGTCGTCCTCGGCGGCCTTCTTGTCGGCTTCAGCTTTCTCGGCGTCGGCACATTCGGCGTCGGTGGACATGGTGATGATGAAGGCGACGCGGACGTAGAGGAAGTAGACGATCGGAAGCGAGCAGTCGCGTAATCGCTGCCCAAAAACCTATTCGTCCCTCACCCCTACAGGAACCAGAAGGGCGTGGTTTCAGAGACCTGCTCTCCCATCGACTATGTAAGCGGCGGACGAGATGGAGTCACCGACGGCAGCAGCAGCAAGGGAACGATGGTGGACGTGCGCGTGGAGCAGATGTGATCTGTTCGTGGCGGCTAGGGTTAGGAGACACCGCACACTTATATAGACGCAGCCGCGTGGAGAGACATGGGCTCTCTCGGCTCGGCTCAATCCCGCAACCCGCGGCGCGTTGTGACGAGGCGTGGCGTGGCGAGGCGGGCGGCGGAGGAGTAGTGCGCGAGGGTCTCTTCTCTTCTCAAGCTCCAATAGCATGTAGAAGAGAAACCCTTATAAACCACTCTAACTCTCCTTCCACTAGCAGGAAGGGACTAAACTTCCCACTACATTAGTGCCATATAACCCACATGGGCCCTTAAAGATTTTTCAGAAATTGCTATATGGGCCTAGAGCCCATCTCAAATTTCAGCACTTACCTTGATGACCCTACTAATTCGTACCCTAGAGCACATCATCTCTTCTTCTCCACGCTCCACACAACAGCAATCTTCTCTTCTCAGCGACGGGTGACGACGGATTAGGATTTCATGGTGGCTTCCCTCACCAGTGGACTGCTCATGACTCGGCAAGATAGGGAGTGAGAAAGAACAGACAGTTTGTCATCACCGTTGCTTCTAACACATCCCCCTTTCCAGCACTGCCTTGCGCCGCCCGCATCCCATCCTTGCCGCCGTTCCCACTTCGGGAGACGAACGCGCGGAAAGAAGGTACACGAGGCGCATGTCCAATTTTTCTTTTGCTTCCTCTCAGATTTGATCTATGGAACGCCATGGGGGCTAGGCGGATTTGGGAGGGCTCGTGACCACAAACCTCTGTTGCAGACTCTCCTTGCAGAGGAAAAAAATCTCTGGAGTCAGGCCGCTGCAACAGAGGAATCAAGAAGGTGATGATGCTTGATGCACATAGACGATGACAAGTCTCTTTCACAGCTTTTCTGATGTCGTTGCAACACAATGAGGATTAGAGTATTCTCTTTGAAGGTATTTTCATTATAGATACTCACATATCGGTCCTTGTTCTGTCATCATAACATCTTTGTGCATTGGCGCGAGCCTCGCTTTGAGTTTTTCTTAATTCTGATTTGTTGTCCGCAGTAAGTGATCTTCATAATTGACATTCTTCATCCGAAGTATAAGCCCATCATGCAAAACAAGGAAAGAATAAAGCAGATGATATAGCAGTACTAACTATTGACATTGGCAACTTTGTACATGATGTACGATCCTTGAGTTTATTGGTATTCTTCTGCAGGTATCAAGAAAATTAAACGTTATGTACAAAGAGATTAAATACTTCTAATCATAACAGATCAAAATGGTGGCGCGCCGATCTGTTCAAATGGTAGCACTTCACTGATGTTGGCATAGCTACCCTTATACGGGCTTTGGATTGGACTGACTTCAGCTCTTCAGAGTGACCGAGTACTACATTACATACATGGGTGTGGGCCTCCCCTGCGGATCCTTGCTACAACGAATGAAAATTGCAGGCAGACAAACACTTGATGGAACAGGTTGGCTTGAGAAAATATGGACATGCCCGTATGTCCTTTTAATTTGTGGGAGGAGGCAGTGGGTCTCCAAATTCAGAACTTAATTGTTAACCATCTCTTGGTTAGTAATATTATTAAAACATAAATAACTTCCCATGTTATTTCAGGTGAATGACAGGACCGTGAAGCTTACAGAGGCTATGGAATCTATGGTGATCTGATGTCACAGAGCAGCGTCTGAGCTCTTGATCACTTGAGTAAACAGCCATCAAAAATTAGTAAACTGTGAGTGCTACCTGCACTGTCCAACTGTTACAATGAACTCTGTTGTTCAGTCCATCCTTGTGGTGTGTAATTTGTAATTACTTCTTGGATCGGTTTTTTAGATGGACTACACCATTATGTACTAATTTTCCCTAAACCAAGTTGTGATATTTTCTCATGGATTTCTAAGAAAATTGCAATGGTTGGTAGTACTTAGCCACTTGATTCTACCAATATCTGTTTTAGAATTTTGATTTTAGAAGCTCATTTGCTCCCCTACTATAGATGAACCCCATAATGATTCAGATGGTATCATCCAAACTCTATTCCAAAGCAAAGTACTTGGATCCCATTAAATAAAGAGGTTGTTCTGTTGATTTTTTTCAAATTTTCATGGAAGATATGGTGTGACTTCAAATACATTTATGTTTGATTGGATGGATATTTTTTCAGCGTTAAACATGTGTAATGTATTGATGATTCATGCTTGAACTCACAAACAAGCTGAGTTCTTTTGCAATTTTAGTTTTTTTAGGTCATTTAAAGGGTTGTGAACATTATATTGGAATTTAGTAACAGCTTCTCGCCCTCCACGTTGTTAGAAAAGAAAACCTCCTTCAAGACTGCTTTATTGCTATTTAAGGTGTAATTCTACAATGTTTATAGAGCTTAGCATTAATTGAATCTTTATGTTCATGAATAAATATGCGTATCCCTTGCAATATGTTGTACATATACATAACTTGAAGATTTAAATTCCATGTTCAAACAATATATTTATGGAAATTCATACTATCTTATCGCGAAAATGGACGGGCGCGGCAACGCGCGCCATCAATGGTCTAGTGTACTATTATAATACACATCAATTTAGAACGTAATATTCAAACAACAAATAGAATCATAAACACTTACTTGATTCTTAACATCAGTAGTTGGTTCGTCCACGGGAATTACCGCCAACTCATCGCAGTGCCCCTATATTACTCTTGAAAAAAATTATCCATAGTTCCTCTCTGTAATTATATTACTCCCTCTTTCCATCTGTATAGAACCCCGCACTGAGCAACAAATGCGCTCTTTGTCCGGAGGGGTTCAATCGGTTGGCCGTCGGGCGCGATTGCTATGATCTCAAACTTTTCATCCGAGCTCAACTTTTTCTTCGGGCCTCGTCTCTTTACCGAAGTTGTGCTCGATCCGGAGGGCTAGAAAAAAGAACAAAGACTTAATTAATATGTGTACATACCAAAACAATGAATGCATCAATCAGCTAGTCAGCACAGGCTTAACTAATATATATACCTGGCCGGACTCAGTTCGGTCACCGGAGCCGTCATCACGGTCTCCTTCTTGCACCGGCATTGGGTCACCGGAGCCGTCCTCATGTTCTTCTTCTTGCACCGGCATTAGGTCACCGTAGCCAGCTTGTTCACCCTCTCCTTCCAGACCATCGGTTTCGTTGAGAAACAACGAGACGGCATCACTTCCTTCTGCGATTATGTCCCTCAACAACGCTTCTTTTGCTTCGTCTAGGGCGGTGTCCATAGTTTCTACAAATATTTACAACATGGCAATTACTATTCAAACATGACAGATGGATATATTAGTGCCAAACGTAGAACTAGCTACCTAATCATAGTAAGCTATCGGGAGGGGGTATATATCGACAACGACGACACTACATCTATGTCCCTCGATGACCCTCGTTCCCGATAAAAAAAGAGGAAGAAGAAGAAAAAAAGAGGAGAAGAAAGAATAGAGGAGAAGAACTCCTCTATTCTTTCTTCTCCTCTTTTTTTTTCTTTCTTCTCCTCTTTTTTTTTCTTCTTCCTCTTCTTTTTTTATCCTCTTCTTCCTCTCATGTTCGAGAGCATCGCCGAGGGGTCGGGAGGTTGCCTAGTGTCAAAGGATTCAACAAAACCATGTCTTCATCATTAGGCGAAAGTAACATGTGCATGATGGTACGAAGCTCTCCAAAGTTATTTTGGAACGGAGTCCTAGATAGGATAATTCGCTTTTTGGTACAAAGTTCAGCAAGAACCTTCCAAATATCGTTATTTCGAAGGCCTTTGCTGAAATTCATACAAGAAGGCAAATTATCCTATCCGGGACACCATTCCAAAATAATTTTGGAGGACTTCGTCATGCCCTGGTTACTTCTGGCTAATGATGAAGCCATAGATTTTCTTCAATACTTTGACACTAGGAAACCTCTCTCGACCCCTCGGTGATCCTCGACCCCTCGAACCCTCGACGACACTGGAACCCTCGACCCCTCGGCGATCCTCTTCTTCCTCTCATGTTCGAGAGGATCGCCGAGGGGTCGGGAGGTTGCGTAGTGTCAAAGGATTCAACAAAACCATGTCTTCATCATTAGGCGAAAGTAACATGTGCATGATGGTACGAAGCTCTCCAAAGTTATTTTGGAACGGAGTCCTAGATAGGATAATTCGCTTTTTGATACAAAGTTCAGCAAGAACCTTCCAAATATCGTTATTTGGAAGGCCTTTGCTGAAATTCATACAAAAAGGCAAATTATCCTATCCGGGACACCATTCCAAAATAATTTTGGAGGACTTCGTCATGCCCTGGTTACTTCCGGC
This sequence comes from Triticum urartu, assembly GCF_003073215.2. Lineage (NCBI taxonomy): Eukaryota > Viridiplantae > Streptophyta > Magnoliopsida > Poales > Poaceae > Triticum > Triticum urartu. The sequence goes on along the minus strand of NC_053026.1, from coordinate 458,560,726 downwards.
TAATGATGAAGCCATGGATTTCTTCAATAATTTGACACTAGGAAACCTCTCTCGACCCCTCGGCGATCCTCGACCCCTCGAACCCTCGACGACCCTGGAACCCTCGACCCCTAGACGACCCTGGAACCCTCGACCCTCGACCCTATAGAACCCTCGAACCCTCGACCCTGAAACCCTCGACCCTTGACCCCTTAACGACCCTCGACCCTCTACCCTAGTTCCCGACCCTCGACCCCTCGGCGATCCTCGACACCCTCGTTCCCGATAAAAATTAAGAAGAAGAAGAAGAAGAAGAAGAAGAAGAAGAAGAAGAAGAAGAAGAAGAAGAAGAAGAAGAAGAAGAAGAAGAAGAAGAAGAAGAAGAAGAAGAAGAAAGAGGAGAAGAAGAAAGGAATAGCTAGAGGAGAAGATCGAAGAAAAAAAAGAAGAAAAAAAAAGAGGAGAAGAAGAAAGGAATAGTGGAGAAGAAGAAAAAAATAGAATATATTCTATTTTCTCTTCTTCTCCACTATTCCTTTCTTCTTCTCCTCTTCTTTTTCTTCTTTTTTCTTCTTCTTATTTATTTCTCCTCTTCTTCCTCTCCTCTTCTTCTTCTTATTTAGTTCTCTCGACCCCTCGTCCCTCTCTCGACCCCTCGACGACCCTCGTCCCTGATAACATTTTTTTTCTCCCCTCGCCACCTCTCGACCTCTCGTCCCACTCTCGACTCCTCATCATCATCTATCACCCCCCTCATTTTCTTTAGCATATATCCATGAACAAAATAATAATTCATATATAGAAAAAATGCTATATGAACATACATACATATGAGCATATACAAAGAGCATATACATAGCCAAATCCATATACAGAGAGCATATACATACATACATACATATGAGCATATACATACATACATAGCCATACATGCATACATAGCCATACATATGAGCCTCTCGGCGGCGATGGTCAGAGCGACAGGGATCGATGGGAAGGGGGAGCTCACTGGGGGCACGACGGGGAGGAGGCCGGGGACGGGGAGGAGGCCGGCGACGCAGCGCGGGGCGACGGGGAGGGGGCCGGAGATGGCGCATGCAGTGACGAGGAGGAGGCCGGCGACGGCGCAAGCAGCGACGGGGACAAGGCCTGCGGCGGCGCGGGGCGACGACGACGAGGAGCGGGCGACAACTGGCTCGGGGCGGCGACGACGATGACGAACGACCTGGGGGCGTCGGGGGCGAATGGGAGCGGTTGGCGAAATTTTCACAAGTGCTACCTTATATACCCAGAGCAATGGTCCCGGTTCGTGGCACGGACCGTGACCAATGCCCCCCTTTGGTCCCGGTTGGTGGCACCAACCGGGACTAAAGGGGGCATTGGTCCTGGTTCGTGGCACGAACCGTGACCAATGCCCCCCTTTAGTCCCGGTTGGTGCCACCAACCGGGACCAATGGCCTTGTGCTGCCCCGCACCCAAAAGTTTACTCCCACCTCGCTAGTTAAGAGGGCTCGGGAGTGGTTTATAAGCGCTGTTGCGCCCACCCTCCCGAGCTCCTCTCAACTGCAGGCTTTCGGGCCTAATCTGTCACTACAATGCCTGTGGGCCTACTGGGCCCGCTGCGGGCCTGAATCCTGGCCCATGGTAGGGTTTCTAATCGTATTCAGGCCATGGTGGCCCAGTAGGTGGCATTTTTTTGTTTTTTTGTTGCTTTATTTATTTTCTTTTGTTTTTTGCTTTATTTTTTAATTCTTTATGCTTTTAGTTTTAGAAAATTATAAACTTTTTGTTAATGCCATTAGTTTTCAAATTTGAAAATAATTTTTTAATTTTTTTGTTTTCTTTGTTGCTTTATTTATTTTATTTTGTGATTAACTTTACTATAAAAATAGTTTTTTCCTGTTTTTTGATTTGTTTTTTGCATTATTTATTTTCTTTTGTTTTTTGCTTTAATTTTTAATTTTGTTTGCTTTTAGGTTAGCAAAATTATAAACTTTCTGTTAGTGCCATTAGTTTTATAAAAATTATAAACTTTCTGTTAGTGCCATTAGTTTTCAAATTTGAAAACACTTTTTTAGTTTTTTTGTTTTCTTTGTTGCTTTATTTATTTTATTTTGTGATTAACTTTACTATAAAATAGTTTTTTCCTGTTTTTTTGATTTGTTTTTTGCATTATTTATTTTCTTTTATTTTTTGCTTTAATTTTTAATTCTGTTTACTTTTAGGTTAGCAAAATTATAAACTTTCTGTTAGTGCCATTAGTTTTAGAAAAATTATAAACTTTCTGTTAGTGCCATTAGTTTTCAAATTTGAATAGTTAAAATTTGAATTCTTTGAAAATTATTTGAATCACAAGTTTGTGATTAACTTACTAAAAAAATGAGAATAGATGAAAGTTGAAAGTTTCTATTAGTGCCATTAGTTTTAGAAAGTTGAAAGTTGGCATGGGCCAGGGACTAATGGTCATGGTATTACGAGGGCCGAACCATAAGACATGAAAGCATTTCAAATGAACTCTGAAAAAGTTGAAAGTTGGGATGGTATCATAATTTCACCCACATAGCATGTGCATGTACAAAACGGACAATGGTAGCATGTTCGTGTGTTACAAAGTTGCGGGAGAAAGTCTTCACTTTTTCTTCGCTTGTGTCATTTGCTTATTGCGCCGTAACCATGGATAATCTTCATTATTTATTAGGATGCTTGGGTCAGCCTTGACATTGAAGGGAGGAATTTCATGAAACTTTTCATAATCTTCAGACATGTCTGTCTTGCCGTCCACTCCCAGGATGTCCCTTTTTCCTGAAAAAACTATGTGGCGCTTTGGCTCATCGTATGATGTATTTGCTTCCTTCTCTTTTCTTTTTCTCGGTTTGGTAGACATGTCCTTCACATAGATAACCTGTGCCACATCATTGGCTAGGACGAACGGTTCGTCAGTGTACCCAAGATTTTTCAGATCCACTGTTGTCGTTCCGTACTGTGGGTCTACCTGTACCCCGCCGCCTAACAGATTGACCCATTTGCACTTAAACAAAGGGACCTTAAAATCAGGTCCGTAGTCAAGTTCCCATATGTCCACTATGTAACCATAATATGTATCCTTTCCGCTCTCGGTTGCTGCATCAAAGCGGACCCCGCTGTTTTGGTTGGTGCTCTTTTGATCTTGGGCGATCGTGTAAAATGTATTCCCATTTATCTCGTATCCTTTGTAAGTCAATACAGTCAAAGATGGTCCCTTGGACAACAAGTACAACTCATCACAAACAGTGCTGTCACCTCTGAGACGTGTTTCCAACCAACTGCTGAAAGTCCTGATGTGTTCACATGTAATCCAGTCGTCGCACTGCTCCGGATGTTTGGAGCGCAGACTGTTCTTGTGTTCATCGACATACGGGGTCACCAAGGTAGAGTTTTGTAGAACTGTGTAGTGTGCTTGAGACCAAGAATATCCGTCCCTGCATATTATTGAGTCTCTTCCAAGAGTGCCTTTTCCAGTCAGTCTCCCCTCGTACCGTGATTTAGGGAGACCTATCTTGTTAAGGCCAGGAATGAAGTCAACACAAAACCCGATAACATCCTCTGTTTGATGGCCCATGGAGATGCTTCCTTCTGGCCTAGCGCAATTACGGACATATTTCTTTAGGACTCCCATGAACCTCTCAAAGGGGAACATATTGTGTAGAAATACGGGCCCCAGGATGACAATCTCGTCGACTAGATGAACTACGACATGCGTCATGATATTGAAGAAGGATGGTGGGAACACCAGCTCGAAACTGACAAGACATTGCGCCACATCACTCCTTAGCCTTAGTACGATTTCTGGATCGATCACCTTCTGAGAGATTGCATTGAGGAATGCACATAGCTTCACAATGGCTAATCGGACGTTTTCCGGTAGAAGCCCCCTCAATGCAACCGGAAGCAGTTGCGTCATAATCACGTGGCAGTCATGAGACTTTAGGTTCTGAAACTTTTTCTCTGGCATATTTATTATTCCCTTTATATTCGACGAGAAGCCAGTCGTGACCTTCATACTGAGCAGGCATTCAAAGAAGATTTCTTTCTCTTCTTTCGTAAGAGCGTAGTTGGGAGGACCTTTATACTGCTTCGGAGACATGCCGTCTTTTTCGTGCAAACGTTGCAGGTCCTCCCGTGCCTCAGGTGTATCTTTTGTCTTCCCATACATGCCCAAGAAGCCTAGCAGGTTCACGCAAAGGTTCTTCGTCACGTGCATCACGTCGATTGAGGAGCGGACCTCTAGATCTTTCCAGTAGGGTAGGTCCCAAATATAGATTTCTTCTTCCATATGGGTGCGTGTCCCTCAGCGTCATTCGGAACAGCTAGTCCACCGGGACCCTTTCCAAAGATTACGTAGTGTAAATCATTGACCATAGCAAGCACGTGATCACCGGTGCGCATGGCGGGCTTCTTCCGGTGATCTGCCTCGCCTTTGAAATGCTTGCCTTTCTTTCGACATTGATGGTTGGTCGGAAGAAATCGACGATGGCCCAGGTACACATTCTTCCTGCATTTGTCCAGGTATATACTTTCAGTGTCATCTAAACAGTGCGTGCATGCATGGTATCCTTTATTTATCTGTCTTGAAAGGTTACTGAGAGCGGGCCAATCATTGATGGTCACGAACAGCAACGCCTTAAGGTTAAATTCCTCCTGTCTGTGCTCATCCCACGTACGTACACCGTTTTCATTCCACAGCTGTAAAAGTTCCTCAACTAATGGCCTTAGGTACACATCAATTTCGTTGCCGGGTTGCTTAGGGCCTTGGATAAGAACTGGCATCATAATGAACTTCCGCTTCATGCACATCCAAGGAGGAAGATTATACATACATAGAGTCATGGGCCAGGTGCTGTGATTGCTGCTCTGCTCCCCGAAAGGATTAATGCCATCCGCGCTTAAAGCAAACCATGCATTCCTTGGGTCCTTTGCAAACTCATCCCAATACTTTCTCTCGATTTTTCTCCACTGCGACCCGTCAGCGGGTGCTCTCAACTTCCCATCTTTCTTTCGGTTCTCACTGTGCCATCGCATCAACTTGGCATGCTCTTTGTTTTTGAACAGACGTTTTCAACCATGGTATTATAGGAGCATACCACATCACCTTCGCAGGAACCCTCTTCCTGGGGGGCTCGCCGTCAACATCACCAAGGTCATCTCGTCTGATCTTATACCGCAATGCACCGCATACCGGGCATGCGTTCAGATCCTTGTATGCACCGCGGTAGAGGATGCAGTCATTAGGGCATGCATGTATCTTCTCCACCTCCAATCCTAGAGGGCATACGACCTTCTTTGCTGCGTATGTACTGTCGGGCAATTCGTTATCCTTTGGAAGCTTCTTCTTCAATATTTTCAGTAGCTTCTCAAATCATTTGTCAGCCACAGCATTCTCTGCCTTCCACTGCAGCAATTCCAGTACGGTACCGAGTTTTGTGTTGCCATCTTCGCAATTGGGGTATAACCCTTTTTTGTGATCCTCTAACATGCGATCGAACTTCAGCTTCTCCTTTTGACTAATGCATTGCGTCCTTGCATTGACAATGACTCGGCGGAGATCATCATCATCGGGCACATCGTCTGGTTCCTCTTGATCTTCAGCAGCTTCACCCATTGCAGCATCATTGGGCACATCGTCTGGTTCCTCTTGATCTTCACCAGCTCCCCCCGTTGCAGCATCACCGTATTCGGGGGGCACATAGTTGTCATCGTAATCTTCTTCTTCTCCGTCTTCCATCATAACCCCTATTTCTCCGTGCCTCGTCCAAACATTATAGTATGGCATGAAACCCTTGTAAAGCAGGTGGGAGTGAAGGATTTTCCGGTTAGAATAAGACCTCGCATTCCCACATTCAGTGCATGGACAACACATAAAACCATTCTGCTTGTTTGCCTCAGCCGCATCGAGAAACTCATGCACGCCCTTAATGTACTCGCGGGTGTGTCTGTCACCGTACATCCATTGCCGGTTCATCTGCGTGCATTATATATAATTAAGTGTCCAAATTAATAGAAGTTTATCATCACATTAAAACCAAAGTGCATACATAGTTCTCATCTAACAACATATAGCTCTCTAGAGCATCTAATTAATTAAACCACACATTGAAACTATGTAAAACATTTCAATGCGAAAACAAATGCGATCATAATCGCAACCAAGGTAACAATTGATCCAACGGCACAATGATACCAAGCCTCGGTATGAATGGCATATTTTCTAATCTTTCTAATCTTCAAGCGCATTGCATCCATCTTGATCTTGTGATCATCGACGACATCCGCAACATGCAACTCCAATATCATCTTCTCCTCCTCAATTTTTTTATGTTTTTCTTCAACAAATTGTTTTCTTCTTCAACTAAATTTAACCTCTCGACAATAGGGTCGGTTGGCATTTCCGATTCACATACATCCCAGATAAATAAAATCTATGTCACGTTGGTCGGCATAATTTTCATAAACAATAAATGAACCAATAGTTATAAAGATAATATACATACCACATCCGAATCATAGACAGGACGAGGGCCGACGGGGGCGGATACCAAAACCATCGCACTATATAAGATGCAATAATAAATGTAAGAAAATGATACAAGTATCTATCTAAACATACAAGTAAGAATATTTTTCCTTTCAGAAAGAAGATAAGAACAAGAGGCTCACCACGGTGGTGTCGGTGATGAGATCGGCGCGGGTGATCGACGGCGGTGAAGACGGGGACGGGGCGTGACGGACCGCTAAATCTAGACAAATCTCGAGGAAAATGGAGTTTGGAGGTCGAGCTTCGAGAGGAGAAAGCTTAAGTAGTGTAGATCGGGCATTCCATCGAACACCTCATGTGCATAGGAGGTGAGCTAGAGCACCACAAACCCCTCCCCTCGCCGGCCAGAGAAAAACAGAGCACTGGAGTGCTCTGCTCGCGGGCGAGGGTATATATAGGCACCTCATTGGTCCCGGTTGGTGACATGAGCCGGGACTAAAGGGGAGCCTTTGGTCCCGGTTCAAGCCACCAACGGGACCAATGATGGTGGGCCAGGAGCGAGGCCCATTGGTCCCGGTTCATCCCACCAAACGGGACCAAAAGGTCCAGATGAACCGGGACCAATGACCCACGTGGCCCGGCCGGGCCCCTGGGCTCACGAACCGGGACCAATGCCTATATTGGTCCCGGTTCTAGACTGAACCGGAACTAATGGGCTGACCCGGCTTGGACTAAAGCCCTGTTTTCTACTAGTGGTGACTTGCATCGTAGGGAGGGGAGGGAAGGACCATGATCTCGGATGGAAAAAATAGGAGTTACCTTCTCTGCTCACACATCGTAGCAGCAGGCCTCGGGAGCATAGCTGGGATGGGGCCCCTAGAGTTTGGGGACCCAGGTGGAACTGGTGGAACACTAAAAGAATGGAGGTGTTTTATTGATGGTCAATATTCATGGTAATATAAACTATGTTCATGTGACCAAGCGTGTTGTGTCGTTCTTCACTAAAAGAATGGAATCCAGAAGAGCGATTGGGTTGTGTTTGTCTACATCTAAATCTAAGGCGCTGCCATCACCACCACAACGCCACCTTTGGGCAGCAAAACCTTATTCCTAAAGAGACCTAACTACATCGCCATAACACAGATCCAGGATTCCCGCCCCATTCTTCATCGGTTCGGCAAACGAAGGAGGAGGAGACAATGGCCTCACCAAGGGGATGGTATGGATGGACGGGGTCGCCTTTCTTTCCGTGAGAGAGAAGAGGAAATGTGTATAGTACTAGTATGTCTTTAGCAGTTGAAAACAAATAATAGACTTGCACTGATTCACACCTATAGAAAAGTATAGGTTGCTTTATTCAGATGTCCTCCTACATATATATGACTCACACATCATATGCATGTAGCGTGTATGACCCCAACTTGATTTACCATGAAGAGTTTATCTCGTCGGCAACCCTGATCCAGCCGACCTCTCAGTCTCAGGCTCTCAATAGGACAACATGACGTCCACTAAGCCGGCCCCTGTAGTGTCGAGGCCGAGATCTTTCCACACGCCGGCCGACGCTCCCACCTCGTCGTCGCGGCAGTCGTGGCACTCGTCCACGGCCTCTGCCATGGCGCTGCGCCCGGTCTCCATGTCCGTGATGCGGAACAAGATGCCGCACAGGCCCCCGCTCGTGTATATCTTGCTAGACACCGTGATCACGGATTCCAGGTCGGTGTGGTATGTGCCGCTGCATGACGCCGGCGCGCGCTCCTCTCCTTGGTCGAACCCACTCAACATCATCACCCCTGAAGTCTCGACGTAGGCGAAAGATGCCCGCGGATCAGCATGGTGCCGGGCGACGGCGCACGCCACCTGCAGAAAAACAAGTAAGATTGCTGCCGCCTTGGCCGCGTTCGCCATGGTAAGCTAGTTGAGGAGCGACCTCCCGCTTGCTTGCGTGCGTTTAGCTTGCTTGCTTGCCCTGTGTGCTAGCTTTCTCTCTCGATGATGAGTTATGTATATGCTCGCGCTGCAGTGGAACTGGACGCTCGTGGCATAGGGAACTGGTGTGGATTTTCAATCCATGCGAAAAGGACAAGATTAATTCATCGTTTCTCACGGCTCCAAGGTGCGATATACTTCGTATATACTCGTGCGCGCGCATGCGTTTGTTGGTTCAGTCACGCCACGCCAAGCAGCAGCAAATCTCCTCTTTCTATGCATCCATTCATGCTTATTCCACACCCTCCGTTTCAAAATATAGTGCTTCCTCTATTCTTATTTTCATGCTTCAATTTTGATCATGAATTTAACCAACGAGACCGACTGCGGCAGGAGCAAAATTTATACCAGTGAATTCGTATTCAAAAGAAATTTTTAATTATATAATTTTTTCTCCCGATGCGGTCGGTCTCGTTGGTTAAATTTATAGTCAAAATTGAACCTCAGAAAGTGCGGATGCACTATATTTTGGAATGGAGAGAGTACAACCGGTCCATCGATTGCAAACGAACATGTGGTCAGCAAATGAACGAACCAGCGTGTCCCCATAACGTTTGTTTCTTCCTTTTTTTATACTAGTAAGTATGCACGTGCAACGCACGTCTCAATCGTAAAACAGGTGAGATTCACATAGTATAATATACAAATAAATGTTGTAATTTTTTTTTAATCAAATCAATACACAATGTTTGATGTCACTCAAATTCTGTTTTCAAAAGTGAGACAACATTGTAGTTATGTAGCTGCACAGAGTAATCGCAGGAAAAATATTCTTACTTAAATAAAATCAGGAATTATTATTTATTAGTGTAGTAATATAGGCCCGATCCAAGAGAGTGGCGTTTTGGCACATGGGAGCACGCAATTTTGTTTTTAAAAATATGTTTTAAACCTATTTTGAAATGTCAAAATAATTCAAACAAAAACTTGGCGCATACATCTTGATATTGTACATGCTCACAAAGTCGTTCGGCGAAAAACTAACAACTTGGGTGTCGTGTATGAAAAAGACAAAATTTGGTGTTAAAAAATCTTTTCACAAAATATCCTTTTGTCTTTTCACACAAGCCACAAAAATTATCGATTTTCTCCAAAACTTGACGTGCACACATATAATGTCGAGATGTATGCGCAAAATTTTTGTTTGTAATTTTTTCAACTTTGAAATATTTTTTTCGCGTGCAGGATCGCGCGCTCCCGGGAACACCAACAGATTTCCGTGTGGTGCAGTCTTGTCTTCGAGTGTTTCCAGGAAAAAGAAGTATAAACTGCCTTACGGTGCAATTGCTTTGTTCAAGATGCTTACCTCTTGACTATTGTTTTATTCTACGAATGCCAATTCTACATCTGCATAGCAAAATATATATATTAGTACTAATTTTGGTTATGTGGACTACCAAAATTATATATTAGTACTAATTTGGATTAGCATTATATAGCTTCTTATTATGGATAATAGAAAATACAGATGATATGTGGCTACATCAACTTATATATGTGCAGAAATAGAAGATTATGTATAAAAGGGCTAAAAGATACTTGATATCCATAATCATCACGATACAAAGTATTTATCCGGTTTCGGATAAAAGGGCTAAAAGAAATCCAATAATCATCACGATACAAAGTATTTTTCCGGTTTCAAATAAAAGGGCTAAAAGTAATCTAATAATCATCACGATACAAAGTATTTATCCGGTTTCACAAATGCTTACATGTTGGTAACCTGATTAACTTACAAAGCTATATCATAGTCTGTACGTACAGAAGCTGAAATGGGAACGGATAAAATAAAGATGGAAGGAAAAGAATTCAGGCTTTGAGGCAGGTCAGCTTCTAAATCACAAAAACATGATGAAACCTCAAATAAGACTTCAAGCAATGATGTAGGGGGAACCACACAATCATGTTTATACCACACATTCCTGACACGCTCCAGTGTTTCGGACCCATATTTCATCCCAAGTGTTTTTTCACAGTACAGTAATTACTGACTCCCACCTTCAGATCCATATTGCACAATTAGAACTGAGTGATCAAGAGACGTTGGGTGTGGTAAAATTATGGAAGTCAAGTACAAGGTGTGGTAAAATTATACTCCCTCCCTAAAAGCAATACAAGTCCAAAGGAGTGATCTTCGTGGAAACAGATACTTGCATCTTCACTTCTTCGGTATCACTCTTGATCTAGTTTTGTTATATCACAAGTGAAAGCAAACACATCATCCCTTAAAAAAATGAACTTAATAAAAAAAATACTAACTGGTGAAAATTAGTGTGAATGTAAACATTAGATGTTCTTACCTTGTATTGTTGCAGGAACAGGGGCATCAGAGTGCTGAGCCCACTTATGAGAACACCACACCATATCAGAATTTTGAAGGGCATGTTCAAAGCAAAAGCAGTTCCAATTACTGAAACGAATAAGCAACCACCGAAGCTGGTTAAATAAAACTACAACTTTACCTGACAGTTTCCCTATCACAAACTAATATTTCAAATTATATTTGCTTTATAGTATCACAGCATCTGCAATATCACGAAACGGCTAAATTACTGAATCCAGGTAGCTCGGTAATTCAGTTTAAAATGCAATCTATGTGGCAGAAGGTCAAGTGTACACATTTTATTACCTTCAGGAATGTCGCATGCAAATCCTATACACATCAGTACATTAGCGCACATGCAAGAACTATCTTGTCGGAGGAAAGAGTGGACCTAACTGATAACCCTGAAATTAGCTTCCTGCCATGGTGATATATTTTCTTTCCTTTTTCGAAACCAATCAAGAACTATGAAGCACATGTGCCATACCTCAGGAATAACAATCTGATCAAAATCTATGCTGTCAATAAGAGAGGTCCCCGGTCCATTTGAGAGATTGTTCTGCCCGGCTCTAGTCATAAATTGCTGCTGCAACAAGCATTGCCTTGGGCAACTCATCCTCTCCCAAGGATACCCCTCTCAAGCCAGTGAGCTGCAAACACAAATATACAACGCCACGAACGCCTGTGAAGGGTGAGAGCAGCGTCCACGAATGTCGTATTCTCGGTGGAAGTCGGATGTGTGAGAGCCGACCGGCTGCGTACAGTGGGTGTGAATCAGGATTCAGTGCGTCGCGCGGTTTCTCGGCAGCTGCCAGATCCGACGATACCGCCCGCTGCTCAGCGCCGTCCTCTGCCGTGCGCTTTGGCGGCGCCTTCTGGGGCACCAGCCGTTGGCGCAGCGCGCTCGCCCTCGTGACGACGGCCATGGCTTCGTTGGAGTCGCTCTCGGCCATGGCCCGCACTGCAGGAGCAACCCCGTCCGGGTGCAGCTTTGCCTTGGCATCTCTAACCGTGGCGACCGCGGCTCTCGTCGGCGGCCAAGGCCGTCCACGTCAGGCGCATGGCGGCGTTAGTGAAGAACGACACGGCCCGGACCTTATCTCCCGCCGTCACACATGGCGCGGCGACACTCCCTGGCCGCAGCGCTTGGCCAGGCGCACGGCAGCGACAGCTGATGCGGCCCCTCCCTCCAGCAGCGCACGGCGCGGACGCGTTTGACAGCGGCTTCGTCTAGGATGACACCGTAGGAGCGGACAAAGCTGCCAGGTCGGGGACACTGGTGGGGATGCCGCAGGAGGCGCCATGGTCGCAGGAGAGATTGAGCGGCGGCGACGGCTGTGGCCTGCGAGCTCGACGCAGCGGGAGGGGCAGCGGCGCTCGGAGAACAAGTGGGTTTCGAGGGCAGCGGGTGGCGGCCGTTGCGGAGCCGGCGGGGGAGGATATGTGCGATGCAGAGCGGAAGTCATGGAGGGATTAGCGGAGAGATGGATTAGTGGATTAGCGGACGCGGTTGGCAGAGTTTTCGTCCGCCCCGCAAATCGCTAAATGTACTTTTGGTCAGGGTTAATTATCATTTCAACGGTTAGATCTAAATAAGTGGATTTAATCCTGAGGCTCTAATTACTTTGGGTCGTTGTGTGTACATTAGGCGAGATACATTTAAAAAAGATAATGTTTGCTTGTTTAATAGTAGTATAGATACAATACAACCAATCAGCGAACGATCGGATTCCATTTCCTTTTTCTCATATCATCACAATCTGTACCTACCTAATATCTATCTCTATATCTATATCTATATCTCTATACTTATACCTAATAATAAAATTATTAACGCTTCTGGTTGTCCGTCTAAAAATTGCTCCCAAAGTTGCTATAAATTATCCACTATGCCACTTGTAAGTGAAGAAATCGCTTCGGTTTTTTTCAAAGTCACCGCGGTGTTTGGTTCTTATACTGTGATGTCCTAATACTTCACAGGCACACGACTGCCGTAATGGTTAAGGACTCAACCTTGCACCCACGAGACCAGGGTTTGATCCGAGTAGTATGCTCTTTTTCTCCTCCTCGTCGGATGCGTTCATGGGCCGGCTCATGTGCGCGGCGTCACGCCCCATTTTTTTCATTTTGTTTTTTTTGCTTTTTGTTTTTTTGCTCATTTTGTTTTTATTTTTGCTTCTTTAAATTAATTCAGGATTTCCAGAAATTACAAATTTCAAAAATTTATGAGTTTTTTAATAAAATTGACAAATCATAAATTGTTCATGAGTTTAAAAAATGCTTGGGAAACCATAAAATGTTCATGATTTTAAACAAATGTTCGTATATTATAAAAAATCATGATTTTGAAAAAAATGCTAGGGAAATAAAAAGGTTCATAAGTTTTTGAAAAATGATCGTGTAGTCAAATCATATTGGGGAATTTGAAAAAAAAAACAAAATTTAAAAAAATGTTCACAAAAATTCAAACAGATATGTACATAACGAACAAAACAAACCGTCGCTTACATATAGGTATTTTAGGGGATCTGTAGAGGTCGTTTTATGATTTTATTTAGTCTATCCTGCATCAGGTAGAAAAAAGATTCCCGTGTACAGCACTGAGCCTCCAAAAAATTGACACAACTTTCTATGGGGTTAGTTTTTGTAAGCTATATGAAAATGGCCAAATGTCTAATTTGCCTCCGTACATAGCTTCTTTTTTTAGAAGGCCTCCGTACATAGCTATCTTTATTTTGCTTACCACAGTTTTAGTGATCATGGAAAACACCACGACGCTTGGTCATGGCGAGAAACACCATTCATCGGTCTAGCACAGGTAGCGTCCATCAATGCAGTTTGCTCAGCCAAAAAATATTTCGTTGTGGTGCCTTAGGAAATCAAGTCGTGATGAGACCATCACACTTTTACTTTTTAAAAGTCCCTTATCTCTACATGATTCAGGGTATTTTATGGAATGACATTTTAAAAGTCCCTATCTCATCCTGACATAATCTGCATAATCTGATTGTTTTTCTCCCGTTGCAACGCACAGGCATATTTGCTAGTACAACCTAATCAGAATGAAAATAATGTACTAGTGCATTGGTATAACCCTTTAAGAAGAAACAAAAGTAAAAAAATAAAAATAACTAAATTTGCACATAAATTACACATAAATTTTGCTTTTTATAATATGCAAAAATAAACATATAATAGTGGAAATTCATTAAAAATCTAAGAAAGAATGAATTTGATGGCATTGGTGTTGCCCTTAAAGACGAAAGAAACTGAAATAAAAAATAATAAAGTTTTCCAAAAAAGAATGAATTAGTGGCATTAATATTACCCTTTTAGAAGAAAGAAAATTAAAATGAAGTAATTTTTTACGCAGTTTACATATAAATTACTTTTTTATAATATGCAATAATAAGCATATAATAGTGAGACTTCACAAAAAAATAAGGTTTCCTTGAATTAGTATATTGTTATTACCCTTAAGAACGAAGAAACTAAAAAAACAAATAATGACAAAGTTTGCACATAATTTACAAAAAACAATCTTTAATAATATGAAAGAATAAGTATATAATAGTGAAAACTCGCAAAAATAAAGTAGTTTCCTACGTAGAAATAAATTAGTAGCATTGGTATTACCCTTAAAGAAGAAAGGAAATAGATAAACATATAAAAATAAAGTTTTTCAAGAAAGAATGAATTAGAGACATTGGTATTCACCCGCAAAAAAAAGAGACATTGGTATTACCATTTAAGAAGTAAGAATGGAAAAAAGTTTAAAAAAATCACGCAACTTTACACTGAAATTGCACTTTGTAATATGTAAGAAATAAGGATATAATAGTGCAATTTTCACACTCTAGTATACTTTATTCACATGTCATACAGTACTTCTTTGTATACATTTGACTCACACACGCACTTATCTCCCCAATACCCATAAAAATCGACTAAAAAACAAAAGAAGCTTTGTTGGCCTACAAGCAGGCAACATAAGGAAATGTGTAACGGGCTTCATCCCCAATAAGGAATCGACTAGCCCAAAATAGCGGTCAGTCAAAAATGTTCGTTACAAACATGACATCACACACAAGAAAAAACAAGGAGCACGAATCTTAAAGCATCGACCAATGGTCAAGAATATCGACTGGTCCAAATTTAAAAATCAGGCAACTTACTCATAGCTAAAGTGGACTCTTTGGGGGTGGCTAGGAGTGAGATGCCTGGATTTAGTTTTTTGATAAATATTTTTCTTGTGCTGAGGAGATTACGTTTGTGCGTATGGTATGGATTAAAGGCACGCAACTTTGGATCTGAACTGGGGATCGATCCTTCTGTTAAAGACCTCCATCCTAACCATATGTTGGTCCCTAATTATTCATAGTCTGTTCACGGGGAACTGTCTGACTTTTATGCTTTATAGGTATAGACTAGTTAACTTGGTGATAAGTGGAAAAAATATAATTGTATAGTCTATAAACCTTTTGGCACATCATGCAATTGTATGCCATCGAGCACCAAAATAAACACAGTCTAGCACAAAACGCACGTGTGTAATAGATATTATTGGCAAGATGTACGTCGAGCACACAAATACATTGGAGAAAATCCAACGAAAAATATCAAGTAAGCATCAATGACCAAAGACATAAGTAAAATAAAATACAAACTCAGACTTTGCAGCCACAAAATAAAAGGCCACCTCATACTTGGGCTTGGTGTGAAATATACTTGAACCTGGTAAGACAAAAGACTGGAAAAAAAAAGATGTTTTATAAGGAAGAATGAATTAGTGGCATTGGTATTACCCTCTATGAAGAAATAGAATGTGAAAATCAAAACAAATAAGGAAAAAAGTGTTTTTATAATATGCAAGACCAACCAAATAACAGTGGAATTCTTGCAAACAAAAAGTTTCCTAAGAAAGAATAAATTAGTGGCATTGGTGTTTCCTGAGAAAAGAAATAAAAAACTGAAACAAAGTAAAAATAAGAAGTTTCTAAGAAAGAATGAATTGTTGGCACTGGTATTACCCATTAAGAAGAGAAAAAATATAACAAATAAAGACAAAATTTGCTCATTAATTATATTTTTCGATAGTATGCAAGCATAAGCATATAATAGTTCAATTTTCACACACAAAGCTTACGAATATGGAGTGGATTAATGGCATTTTGTTAATGAAGTTTTTACAAAATTAATGAAGTTTTTACAAAAGAGTGAATCGGTGGCATTGGTATTGCCCTTTAAAAATAAATTGAATGAAAAAATAACAAATTTCACACAATTTACATAGAAAATATGTTTTTATAATATACAGTAATAAGTATATAATAGTGGAATTTTCGCAAAAGTTAGTTCCTCGGAAGGATTAATTAGCGGCATTGGTATTGCCCTTAAAAGAAGAAGAAATAAAATAGAATCAAAATAGTGAAGTTTTCTAAGAAAGAATAAATTAGAGGCATTGTTTTTGCCCTTTATGAGAAATAAAACAAATAATGACAAAAATTGCACAAAAATTGCGGTTTTTTTTGTAATATGCATGTAATAGTGTAATTTTCAAGAAAATGGTTTCCTAGGAAGTAATGAAATAGTGGCATTGCTATTAGCCTTAAAGAAGAACGAAATGAAATAAGAAACTCAAATAAACTCTAAATAAAGCTTTCTAAGGAAGAATGAATTAGTAAAGCTGCTATTACCCTTTAAGAAGAAAAAAATATAAAAATGTATTAAAAAAACATGCACACAACTTTGCACTTTTGCACTATGAGTGCACTTTTTGTAGCAAAGAATGAGCATATTATCTCTTTTGATACCAGCACCATCGGCGCCCCCCCCCCTGTGTTGCCTCCCCTTAGGCGACGCCAGGGGGCCCCGAACCCTAGCGCCGCAGGCCTCCTCCCGCGCCTCCGTCTGCCACCGCTGCCGCCAGCGAGGGCCGCGATGGTGGCGGGCCCAGTGCCAAAGGCACCAGGGCGGGTGGACACGACAAGATCTCATCGGAGGCGGCAGGGGTGGCCCTTCTCGTGGGATCCGAAGGCGGCGGCTCGGGCGGCGATCCCTTGCCATGCGGTGGTGGCCGAAGCGCCATAAGCCGGCGGAGCGGAGGCCCTGGATGGATGGCGGCGGTGGCAGCGCCACATCTGACGGGGTGCTTGATCTGCGCGGAGATGGTGGCGGCGGCGACTGCGGATCCAACCCCGATCGGATCCGCCGCGCGGTGGCCTTCAGCCGACCGGTGGCGCATTGAGGGACCGATGAGGAGATGCCGGATCTTGGCCGGTTTACCGACGTCGGCGTTCGTCCTCGTGGCGAGACTCCGCTCTGTTCCAGCCAACCGCGAGATCGGGGCGACGTGGCTTCCAGTGAAAATCGTGCCTGACTGCGGTCATGGCGGACGATGGCGGCGTCTCGGACATCGTTCCCTTCTCGAGGCATCGTCGTTGTAGGTCACGTCAACCTGATCAGAAGGTTCCGGGGGAAACCCTAGATCTGGATCGACCGGATCGGACGATGGCGACGTTTCGATGTCGTTCTCCCTCCTGGGGGCATCGTTTTGGAGCAAGTGTTGACTAGAGGGGACAAGAGGAGGAGTGGCGTGGTATCTGACACGTCGACAACGGCGGGTCTCAGCGGCATGGAGCAGCGGGGTCTCACCGGTGGGCGTGTGATGATGGACGAGCGCAGGATGGTGGCGTTGTCTGGCGTCGACGGCAGCTAAACCGAGCAAGGTACATGCAGCGGTACAGCACTAAAGATGGATTGGTGGCAGGTGGCTGCGGTGGCCTCATACCCGACAGGCGTCCAGGTTGAGGAGTGCGCCGGACTGATGGATGCCCCATACCCGGCAGGCGTCCTAGTTGGGATCTCAGATCTTAGATGTTAGGTTTGGCTGCAAGGTCTGTTTTGGTATTAGTCCCAGACTATCAGCATCCTTTAATCAACTAGATAGATAGGAGTAGCGACAGATGTTGCCTAGACGATGGCTTCAGTCTTATTTTTGTATAACTTTGTAAAGTCTTGTGTGAATAATTAATAAAGTGGCTGCATGCATCGTCCACATGCAGAGCCCGGGGGTTCTCCTCCATTTCTAAAAAAAATTGTGCAAGTTTTCACACTCTATTATAATATACACACATATATTATATAGTACTTATGTGTATACATTTACACTCACCTATAATGTTTAAAAAGTTGACTTACGCAAATTTAAAAATCAGGTAACTTGCATATAGTTAAACTGGACTCCTTTATAGACCAGTCACCACACAAGATAACTCTTTTAAGCATCCAACTAGAACTTAGTGGCCACATTTTGAACACCAAGCTTTTGAAATGGACCAAATTTGATTTCTGACCCCACCCAAAGTTGTATGGTTCACCGGATGATTGTACCTACGGACATGTGGGCATGAGCTGATCTGCTGGTGGTGCCTGACACTTCCTCCCCCCTCTAAGAATGTAGATTTTGTTCACTTGGTAGTAATTAAAATGCCATAAAATGCTAGTTCATAATGTTACATTGTGATTTGCTAAGATTGGCACCGCAACTAATCAACCTCTAGATCCGCCACCAAGCTCAGAAGAACACAACATGAGAAAGTTGGTTGAAACAAATTCAAGAAAAAAAATCTTAGAAGTGAAATTTAGAGTAAAGGCAAAAATCATAAGTATTCCAAAAGCTTAAAATTGGAACAAAATCGCAAAATTTAAGAATAATAATGAGCATAATGCTATGATTTTCCCTCAATTCTTTTAAATCTTTTGTGACTTTCTCGAATAACCTTTTTCATTACTTCCCCACGAAAAACATTTATTCATTAGTTATTTGTATTTTTCATTCTTCTCAATTTTCATAATGTTAATCCAAATAGATTCCAATCTATATGTTCTATCAAAATATTACTTTTCTACATTTTTCCTCATCATTTCTCCTATTTTGTGAAATATATTTTGTGTAGACTAGGTAAATCGTATGTGCAAAACTGTCATTGCCTGACCGATCATACTGCTTCACCGAGAGATGAGCACCAAGTTTCTTTGGTTCGAAACGTTTAGGTACAAGATGTCGGTGTTGAGCGGATAATTATGGAAAGGGGTGAAAACCGAGTAGAAAACTTGCGGAGCTCGGTGCTGCCTCATTTGCTTGTGTATCTTTTAAAAGCGGAATATAATAAATATCAAGTTACAAGCCACGATAAAACATTGACTTCGAAAAACTGAAAGGACAGTAAAACTCTGGTCTTTGCACAAAGGACCACCAGCCAATAAGACAAAATACTATCATGAGCAAAGAATCCCTTGAGCTTTACGCCAACTCCCGTCACCTGACTCCGGCACCACCGCAACAGCCATCAAAAAATGTGGCAGGTCACCTCTTCACACGAGCTCGACGCAGCTCCATCGCTGATATGCGACTTTTCGAACCTTCAAAGCAGCTTAACAAAGGTGAAGCAGTTGTTGTTGAAAGACTCTGGTCAGGGAAGCACTCCGAATACGCCATCGAACTTTAGATCTAGCATCCCCGCTTGACGATGATGTCAAAGGAGGAAACTATACATGTCAGCCACCAACCACGAACCCAGCACATGAACCATCGTCTTCCAGTTGTCGTCGACACAGATCATAATCTGCATCCACTCCTGTACCACCACCTCCTGAGCTCCGCGCCGAGGACACAAGTCCACCATAGGGATGTCACTGCCACACCATCCCCACTTGAACAGACTAGCAACCAGATTCATCACCCACCAATGAGCAGGTATTGCTAGAAACTGATACAAAGCGAACACCATGCAACGCAGACACGGATACAAAATGAAGTTTGTCGGAACTCAAAAACCACTAGAATCATATAGAAAAACGAAACCAACAAACTTGTTCAATTGTGCGCCCATAAGCAGAGGTGGAAGATGAAAGTGGGAGGTGTTGGGGTTGGGGGGGGGGGGGGGGAAAAAAGGGGGAGGGGGGAGCCAGGGGCAAGAATCACGAGAGTAAGGAGATAGGTTGGGCAGGCTAGAACAGAAAGAAGATAGACGGAAATTTCCGCATTTGAGGATACTGAAATTCTGTTTCCACATGAGTTTTATCGGAGAAACATCATTCGGTTCTGTTCTCATTTCCGATTCTGCTTCCGTCCCAAAAGAATTCTGTTTCCGTTTCCATGTTTTCATTCCGTTTATACTTTAGTGAAATGAAATATGAATAACAGAAGATATCAAACTTCACGTCTGTGGAAATAGAATAAGGAAATGAGGTAGAAGTGCATGTCTGGTTCATCAGAGTTGTCAGGCACAGGAAGATCTTTTCACGTCTGGTTACTCCACCGGTAGTTTATGATCTTACTTACATAGCCCGGTTGGCTTTCTGAACCCCGATCAGGAACTAGATGCTGCGAAAGCAAAACGAGATTTCTTGATGCTGTAACTTCCTCGGTCAGTCAATCACAGGAGATAAGACTTGTCCCTCACACAAGCATCAGAACCTGGCTGGCTTTACCGCATTGTGTAACAAGGCTGCTGCTCCTGCAGCAGCAGCAGCAGTGCTAGCTGTAGTTTTAGTGCAACAGCAACGCCATGGTCCATGGAGAGGCCTCCCGCTCAAGCTTTCGGCCTTCCATATATGGCCTCAGGCACAATGCCCAAAATATGCATGTACTCTGGAGCGGGCGACATGAGCAGGTGCGTGTCCATGAACCCGAGAAACCTCAGCGGCAAGCTGGCGGCGGAGGATGGCGTTCGTCCTGAGACGGGCCAGAGCCAGCCGCAGCAGCACGAGCCGGAGCACGGCGGCGATGGCGGCGACGGCGAGATGGTGCATTTCAGCCACCCGGAGCACCGGCTGGCCCGGTTCGACTTCCCGTACCTCTTCCTGTGCATGGGCTGCAAGGAGTACGGCGCCGGCAAGCGGTTCATGTGCCAGATCTGCGGCTTCCAGCTGCACGAGTTCTGCGCCCTGGCTCCCCCCTCGCTCCACGACCACCCCTTCCACCCCAAGCACCAGCACCTCCTCTTCTTCGAGAAGCCAGGTAATGGCGACGAACCATCCATCACACACAACCGAGCACGCAGGCACGCAGCCCTACTTACGACGAAGATGCATGCGTTTTGATCAGGCGGGTTTCTCCGGTGCAAGTGCGACATCTGCGGCAAGCCGGTCAAGGGCTTCTCGTACCGGTGCGCGTGCTGCAGCTTCGACGTGCACCCATGCTGCGCGGCCATGACGCGCCGGATGGAGCTCCCGGCGCACGCCCACCCGCTGCTGCTGGCGCCGGGCGCGGGCGCCGGCGTGGCCACGAGCTTCGTGTGCCAGGTGTGCCGGAGGCGGCGGTCGGGGCGCGTCTACCAGTGCATGCCGTGCGGGTACTACCTGCACGCCAAGTGCGCCAAGGACATGGTGAACGGGCTCTACGAGCATGGCGTGGTGCCGCCGGAGAAGAGCAACCCGCTCGTCGCCGTGGCCAAGGTCACCATCAACGCGCTCTTCAGCGTCATCGGCGGCCTCATCGAGGGCATCGGCGAGGGGATCGGGGAGGGCTTCGTGGAGAACATCGGCAGGAGCAGAGGCAGAAGCTTCAGATGAATCAATCAAGAGGCTAAAACATAATGTGTATGTGTCTGATGGCGAGTGGTGTTTATCTTTGCAAAAGTGTACCTCGTAAATGTATGTCAGGGCCTTTTGGTTTGTTTGAGGAAAAACAGAGAACTTTTCTAAAAAGTTTGAATGGATACTCTTATTTTTCTAACTTATAAGATTGAATGGATACTAAATTGCCTATGAAATGTAGTTTGAGAAAAAGAAGGTTTTCTTCCAAGAAGAGGTTTGAGTAGATGCTAAATACCCTATTGCCGAAAAAGGGTTTCCCCCGCTTTATATTATAAAGCAAACATCACCAAGTACAACCGAGATACCGAACAACGCACACACCGCACACACCCAAGGCAAGAGCAAGATACAAAGGTGCCAGGCACCGACACACCACCCCACCGACTACCAATAAAGAGGTGAACCAGACCAAAACGAAGCCAGGCCTCCAAAGCGGTGCCTCCAAGAAAGATACAACCATGGATAGCCGCCATCGCCTGATCAGCGAAGATCAGGTTTTTACCCGGAGCAAGACGACAAGAGTGGAAACGCTAAGAGTGGAAACGCCGCGACGGAGCCTTCAGGAAGGGTACGGCGGCAAAGGCCACCGTCACCGTCGGCCAGTCAAAGTACTGGACAGGTGGTGTACCCCGGCACTCACACCCCACCGTTGAACCTGAACTCCGCCAACCACCCGCAACCACGCCACCCACGCGGCCATGGTTGCCTGCCCGCACCTGAGACGCACGCTACGCCCACGAACGTCGCGCCTCCCGCCGCCAGAGCCACCGCCCTGGCAACCAGACAACCCCAAGACCTACACAAAGGCCCCAGCTTTGGACCAACCGATGGCCCTCGACCGACGGAACCACCCACAGACGCTCCGCTGGTAAACCTGCGCCAACCCGCCCGCGGCTGAGGAGAGGGGGAGAAAGGGGAGCGGACGAATCCGGACCGGCAAACCGTGCCGGCGACGGGTGACGCGACCGCATCGAGGCCACCCATCCCTCCAACCAAGCTCCCCGTCGAACAAGGGGAAAGGGGAAGAAGGAGGAGCGAACGCATCCGGACCGGCAAACCGTGCCGGCGACAGGTGGCGTGACCGCATCGAGGCCACCTATCCCTCCTACCAAGCTCCCCCGCGAGCACCCCCATGTCGCCCCACCATGGTAGCTGACACACATCTCCGCGAGGCCATCTGCAACCACGAGCCCGCCGACGAGGGAGACCAAACCGACCCGCAGCTGCAGCCATGAGAGCTCACCGGAGATGTCTCCTCGCGCCGTCCGCCGACGTCCGAGCGCCCGACCAGGAAGAATCGGACGCGGACTCGACCAACACGCCCCGCCAGCCACCACCACTGCGCCGCCACCCCCACCAGCCCGAAGCCAGGGCAGGGGCGGCCGCCCGCAGATCCTTGTCGCCCGCGACCCACACCACCGCAGCGCCCAGCCAGGAGCCGGCCCAGGCCACCGGAGCCCGCCATCGACGCCCTGCCTCAACGCGACCGCCGTCACGCCAGATCCGCCCGCCGCCAGGACCGCCCGCACCAGCCGCTCGCCGCCCCCGCCGCTCCATGCACCGGCGCGTCCTCCGACGCCCGGCCCGTCGCGCCACCGCCACGCGCAGCGCCATCACCACTCCGCCGCGCCGCCTCGCCCTGGGATAGCGAGGCACCCCGATCCAGCCGCGTCGGCCCACGCCAAGGCCGCTGGGAGGGGAGACGAGGAGGCCTCGCCGCCGCCGGCACCGGCCAGGCTTCGCCCGGCCGCGCCCTCTGGCGGGAGCGAGGGAGGAGGAGGGGTGGGGAAGGAGTTGGCGACAGCGCGCTAGGGTTCCTCCCGTCGCCTCACGGGGAGCGAGCGGGAGGGAGGGCCTGCGCGTTCCTGGCTCTCCCCGTCACTCTCCTAAATACCCTATTGAGAACTCCCTCCGTTCGAAATTACTTGTCGCAGAAATGGATGTATCTAGACATATTTTAGTTTTAGATACATACATTTTCGAGACAAGTAATTCCGAACGGAGGGAGTACAAAAGAACCTTTTGGCCCTGTTCGGTTGGCAGGGATAAGTCTGCCACAATCCCCTTGGGAGGGGGTGTAACCGAACAAGGCCTAGGGAACTTTTTAAAAGAATCAATCCTACCAATCAAAAAACATGTATAAGAAAAATTGCTAAAGGTTTTGATCCTCCAAAAGTTCTCTGAAAATCTTTTTGAATCAAATAGGCCTATATATAAAAGAGCAAGGGAAGCTCACCTTATTTCCAATCTCCATGATGGTTTCTCCGGCTAGCAAGGAGCATGTGATTCCAGCAAAATGTAAGTGAACACCAACTGAACATGATGCAGTAATATAAAACACAGGCATAACAACAGATAACCATAACCACCAGACCACAAGACATATGTCCAAAATAAATCTATATAGATTATTATATGTTCACTTTAACGAATATATGTCGCCACCATCTGATAAGTCTACCACAATGCACTCACAACACGATCTATGAGGTAAATAGGTACAGTAAAACAGCATCCACGGTTCAAACAGAAAAAATAAGCCATGTCTAGCCAGAGCACCAAAGTTTCCCGCAAAACAACTATGCCGGCCTGTATCAGAAGACACCTCCACCTCCCTACGGCTGTGGATGAAGAATATGTGTGCAGAACGCCTCGCCATCCATAGGGGGTAGTACTAACTAATTCAGAAGCGAATAGAACTTAGACCAGGGAGGTCTAAGGTTCTGCCGGCCAGGATCAACGCGACGACAGCTAGGGCAACTGCGACTCCGATGAAGATGTACTGCCGCGTTCTCCTTTTGAACTTGTTACGCAGGGGTGCGGGCATGGGCTGCAGCTGCCTCACAATTGGTTTAGGGATCCTCTTTATGATTATGGGTTGTGGTTGAGGAACATCAACATTCCTAGTATTGTCAGTTGTGTTGCTTTCAGTGTCTGCTGGAGCTATAGGTGCAGAGTTGCTCTCGCCACTTGTCAAGGCTGCTGGTGTAGTGCCAACCTTTTTAGACTTCTTTGCTTTCTTCTGCACATGTTTGCAATAGGATGAGAATTAATAATTTGTTGTGTGGGCAGTACAGTATATCAAGAAGGAATGAGCTCTAACATGAAGGCAGGAAATTGTGGAAACATACCTTTTCCTTCATCTCAGCTTCCTTGCGTGCTTTGAACTCCGCCCTTTCCTGAGCCTTTTCTGCCTTCTTCTTCTTTCTTTCCTCAGCCTCCTTAGCTTTGGCTATTTGCTCCAACCGGAGTCGTTCCTTTTCAGCTGCAGCCCTCTGCGCTCTTAGTTCCTCCTCCTTGCGTGCCAACTCCTCCGCCTTCCTTGCTAACTCCAACTCCTCCGCCAGACGAGCCTTTTCCTTTTCAATCTGCTTTACATCTACCACTTCTGGAGCTGGAGCTGGGGTTATTTCTTTCTGGGTTGAACCACTACCAGCTGCCTTTGGTTTAGCCTGCTTATGAGTCTGGGTTGGTGGTAAAACAGGGAAGGAATCCTCTTCTACAGGGACAACAACTGCAGTAGACTTTTCAGGTGCTGCCTCTGAAGTTGTAATGGGCACGTTTGGGCTTGAAACAGTGAGTTGAGATGGATTGTTGGGTCTTCTACTGTAATTGTTACTGGGAATGACGGGAGGCTCCTCATCAGGACCAAGTGATCTTCCATCATGGGTACCTAATCTCCTCAGAGTACTAATCTGGTTTGCTTCAACATACAGCCTGCGGAAGTCATCATCTTTGTTCCACATCTCCATAAAACCCTCAACCTGAAAGCGAAAGAACATTAAAAAATTAGTAAATTACTGATCAATGTAAAATAGCATAAGATTATATGAGGATCAAGAAAGAACTGTTATAGTTTAACAAAATTTTAAAGAGCATAAGAAATGAGTAATGAGGATGTTGGTACTGATCAGTCATAGGAGGGACTATAATTATGACGAATTAGCATAGTACTTAGTTGTAGGAACTTCTCATCCAAAGGTAGATCATAACCCGTACATACAAATATATATTATAGCACTAGCACTGCAACCCATGTTTTGTACAGAGATAAAGAAAATTGCAAATGTTAGTGGATTGTATCTGTTCTGTTGGCCAATTGGCTCAAAAGCGCATGTAAGTTGACCAGCTCAAGCAACCGAGACATCAAAACCAAGGCCAAATATCCATCGTACCAAATGCATGACTAAGATAATAACAGAAAGGGGGCTGTCTGATTTACCTGATTATTACAATATGACTGAAGTCCATCCATGTCACCACTTGATAAGAGCTTGCCCGCAGCATCACGGTCCTTCTTGTACATGAAGAAGTACTTGTTCTGTCGTGCCAAAGATATAGACAAGGATTTTCAGTTTCTTACACAGCTAACCAGAAACACTACAGAATAGATTCTGCATTATTAGTCACTAGCACAGTAGTATTTCTATGTTGACTTGTTTATTTAGCATGAAAATATTGCACTACAGAAAGCCTACAGGAAGCTTCTTACCTTCTTGCCTGGTTCCCCTCTCAGCTCAACCCAATTCTCGTAGGCCTGTTGACGTTGTTCATTGGCAGCATACAAGTCATCATTTAACTTTCTGAGAGCAGCTCTTTCATCCTCAAAAGATTTTTGAATCTTTTTTCTGTTCTCCTCAAGGGACTTCAGGTTTTTGAAAAGTAAATCTGCTTCCTTCTTCAAATTCTAGAGAAGACAACATAGGTCAGTATAAAATTAATGAAATGCGAATTGAAAAGAACAAGGCATGGCTTAAGAAAATACCTTATGTTGCTCATGAATGTGGTCCTTTTGATGGAATGCTTCACTCATTTCAGCCTCTGAGCCCATATTGGAGCACGCTTGCTTCCTTTGGGCTTTCAGTTCATTAATCTCTTTAATGAATAGTTTCTCTTCTTTCAAAGAAATTGTCTCGTGTTCCATAGTCCTCTGTTTCCTCACGATCTAAATCATCAGAATTTTGAACATAAGATGACAGATCAAAAATCGCAATACTATAACATGAGAAATGGTAATAAGGTCAATACACCAGCACAGAATTTTTACCAACTCATCAATTTCTTCAACTGAAGTTGCTTGATTCAACTTCCCAATCGTTGACCGTACACCATCTAGAACATTCCTCTTGCCGGCATGTGCAACTCTCGCTTCATTCTCTTCTTTCCGTGCTGTCTCTAACTTTTCCCGATACTCATCAAAGGCAGCCTGCAATATATAAATACAGAAGTCAGAAACGTGCTAAGGAAGGAAAAGGGGACTTGAACATTTGGAGGCCTGTTACCTTTTGCTTTTTCTTGCGAGCATTAATTGCATCTCTTTCCTGAGTCAGGCGATCCAGGTGAACTTGAGCATCTTGTACCCTTGCCCAGACATCATCGCCCGCAAGTTTAGGAACCTTTACGATGAAGAACTTGTGTGGCTTCATGAGCTGTATATTTCCCTTGTCACTCTCAAGCTCAACTGGCTGTTCAACAGGCGACTCACTGGAGTCCTCAGCAATCTTCTCCTTGCCTTTGTGTGCATGTTCATCATCATTCTCGTGTTCCACTGGAACTACCCCATCAACAGATGAAGGTTCCACTACTGTTATGCAATAACTAGGGTCAGCATTGTACTTTCACAAACAACTATATTCGGCACCAACTTCAAGGAGAAAATATATAAATTAAAAAAACCAAAAGGTATAGCCAAATAAAAATAGCGCATACCTTCCAAAGATTTGGTTTCAACCTCAGTAGAAGATATATTGCATGCATTTATATTTTCAGTATCTTTGGATGTCTCATCTGACGTGCCTGTTGCCTTGTCGGTGTGAGGAGCCTTAACTCCAGATTCCAATGTAACAACTGGCAGGCAAGGATACTCAGTCAGAGAAACTAGCTCTTCACGCGTAGTTGATGCGTCAAGAATGTCTGGCTGGTCATTATTAGATTGGCAATCTGTAACCAAATCACATGATTCGCCTACTTGCGAAACATCACCAGCTTCACCAGCAACATCAGATTCACTTCCTGTGGCGGAAGAGGGTGTAACTTCATCTACAACAGAAGCATTATTATCAGTCGATGCAACAGCTTCACCTTCATCAACAGCAGTTTCACTAAGAGATGCATCTCCTGTATCATATCTGAGTTCAGCGTCATCTGTCACAGCAGTTTCATGTTCCATGGAAACACCAGATATAACTTCATTGACAGTGGTGCTAGATATTTCATCAGAATTGCACTCCTCTGCTTGTACATGATCACAACTTTCCAACTCAGTATCCGGCTTTACGTAATCATTATCAGTGAAATCAATGGACCTTGGCTCATTATGGAAAGTAGATGCTGCAGCCGCATGCAACACAACATCTTCAACAACCTCCATCTCTTTACCTGGTTCTGCCTCAATCACAGCATTGTCACTTTTAACAGCTGCAGCTGCACCAGTGCCAGGTAATTCCAACTGCTCGTGCTTTCCAGTCTGTTCAGAAGAATAGTCATTATGGGCTAAATGTGCGTCCTCAGGGGAAACTTCTTTGTTTACCTCCTCCTCAACTTGGTCGGACGAATTCACATGCAGTGGAACACTCCTGTCTTCAGATGCCGACTCGAGATCTTGTGTTTGAACGCTATCTGCTGTGTTCATTTCCAACATGACAGCCTTCACATCAGAAACTGCCATGTTTCCATCACCTGCAGCATCTTCTACCTGGAGTATGTGATCCCCCTTAGGTTCAACAACAGGATCTTCTGAATTTACTGACTGAAGTGTGACAGAAGAGACATCATCCTTAACAGATTCATTATCTTGCACAATTTGTTCACTTATTCCCTCCTTCACAACTTCAGCAGGAATGGCCTCATTTGTTCCCTCCTTTGCTGGAGGTTTTGCTTCCTCGTCAGATGAGGGGACAACGACCGTATGACCATCATGCAAATCCCCCTCACCATCCTTTCCTACTACTTCGTCCACTTCAACCACACCAGAGGGAACTTCGCTCTCTCCCTCAAGCTCCAAAGAAGTGTCAGCAGTGTCCTTGGCACATCCAAGCCCGTTTGCAACAACTTCCTCTTCTGAAGGTACCTTAGAAGTCGCTTCACAATCGCCTCCATCCAATACTTCAGGCTCAGCCGTCAGTGCTTCTACTTGCTGCCCTTTGCTCCCATCAGCTTCTATCTCAGGAGCAGATGTGCCAGAATCAGCAATCTGCCCAACATGGTCATGCCCGTTGCTCCCATCCTGCTCAACCAACTCTGTGACTGCAGCATGCTCATGTTTGCCCTCATCGACGTGAATCACAGGATCAGTGGCAGTCACACTTGTGTCAGCATCATGCTGTTCAGTCACCCCCGAGATACCTGATCCATCTGTACCTGGCTCCATGATCTCAGCAGCAATCTCTTCTCCTTTGCTCTGCTCGCCACTGCCCTCAGACTCCGAAACAATGGTACCAGACTCAACATGTGTGGGGGGATTATCTGAACCACTGGACTCTGCTGGAGCATTCTTCTCTCCATCCTGCTGTTCTTCAGGAGCAACAACCTCAGTGGCGGCACTTTTTTCACTCTCTCCATCCTTGACATTAAGCACGGATTCCACAGCAGGTGGAGCAGAATCATCAGCAGCGTCAGCATGGTCAATCTTAAGTTCTGTTGCTGCATCACGACCATCAAGCTCTCCAGCGGCAGCAGTGCCCTGGTCCCCCAGGACAGCTTCAGAATTGTGGCTTCCCTCACCTTCTACTTCGCCCACGCCATCAACCTCAGACTCCACCGTAGCGGGGCTAGCATGCCCGTTGGAAGATGGAAGGCCGACGGCGCCGTCCAGAGCGGCCAATTCCCCACCGGCGGAGGGGTGATCTCCGCCCGCGTCAGCAGCCGGGGCTGCATTGGCCCGGGGCAGATCCTCCTCCTCCCGGCGGGAATCCGGCTCTGCCCCGGCGCCCGTGTCGGAGCCCGGGTCCGAGTGGCCGTCGGAGTCGCCGTTGACGATCACGAAGGGGCCGCCCACCCCCTCGCGCTCCTCCCCGGTCGGGGAGACCGCCTTGGCCGCCGCCAATTCCGCCATCGGCGCCTCGCCGGCGCCGCCGCGCGCCGTCCCCTCGGCCGTCATTGCCGCACAACCGCGGATCACGCCCCGATCCTGCACGCCAGAGCCAGAAACAGCACCGCCCCGTCAGCCCCCGCCTCG